>NC_134562.1:16376124-16492070 GCF_025594145.1 Primulina tabacum | reverse complement strand
TTACTTCAAGATAGAATAATCGTTTCCAGAACATTTCTGGGCGAGATATTCTCTGAAGTTACGCCTCTATGTCAAGGATTATTGAAGTGATGACATACATCAGCAGTCTTGTCAGACCTAACGGTGTGGCTGCCACAACGAGATTCAGAGCTTGCCTCTTCAAGGGCACATTTCTTGGGATGTTGGAAAGAACGCTTCTTTCCCTTCCCAGGTGGACCAGTCTTCGTACCAGATGAAGAACCTACATAAAGAACCGGCTTCTCTTTCTTGATGGTGGACTCAAACGTAACAAGCATGTTCACCAACTCCTCAAGGGTAGGCTCTAGCTTGTTCATGTTAAAATTTACCACAAAAGGATCAAATGAGTTGGCAACGACAAGAGCAACACATCGGTGGTCAACTCCGAAGGCAACGTAAGATCCATGCCAACGAGCTTGTCCACAAGCCCAATCATCTTTAGGCTATGCTCATGGACAGAGGCCCCATCTTGCATGCGTAAAGTGATCATCTCCTTGATGGTAGCATGCCTCAGAGTTCGAGTCTGGTCACGAAAGAGCTCCTTGAGATGCAAATGAATGTCAGCAGCATTATTTGCATCCTCAAAACGCCTCTGCAGCTCATCATTCATAGAATCCTGCATATAACACTTAGCTCGCAAGTCATGGTCACACCAATCCTTGTAAGTCAGCAATTTCTCAGAAGTGCAGCTAGTCGGAGCCTCAAGAGGGGGCGACTCAGTAAGTGTATACGCTATCCTTTCCGAATTCAAGACGATTTTCAGATTTCTTAGTCAATTGAGATAATTAGGTCCAGTTAAAACGTGTTTGTCAAGTATTGCAGTTAGTGGATTGTGAATCGAATACATTGTCAAAATTTGTACTGAAAAGTAAAACGAATAAATGTTAATGACTATTTTAAAAATTTAGTAAGATATAAAGTATGAACTTTTACTTAATAAATTTTTGCTCCCGCTGTTTTGACATTTTCACTACCCTCTAGTGAAAACAAGAAACTCCTTTCCTCAGTAGTTACGTAAGGTCCAATTAGAAATTATGATCTCGAATAATATCAACCAAACATAATTCATAAAAGGTAGTTTCCAATTGCATCTCCATGCAACCCTTTACGTAAACTTTTGTCTCACGTTTGATTATGTAAGGCTCTGTAATTAATTATCTGGTAGTTTGACATAATTAGAATAATTATTGAGTTGTAAATTAAAATAATTATTTATGCCAAATAAATTCAAGAAGTGTGTTAAAAATATGTATTTAGAATATCGAAGAATTTAACGATAAATAATATATAGAGTTTAAATAACACACGAGAGCAAAATAAATATAGACCGGGATAAATGGGCTTGAGTTACTATTTAATAACCAAATACACAATATATTTATATATACATATACATACACAACTTACCAAAGAAACGAGAGAAGAAGGAAGAGAAAAGAAAGAAGGAAACCCCAATTCCCGTCACTTGAGGATCAGCTGCGGTAAAGTCACTATATATCCTCCGTCCCAACTCGAAACACAAAAATTCTTGAAAGGTTGTCTTCTTAACATCCTAAGCTTTGATTCAAGCCACAAATCGTGAATTTTGAGCAAGGATACGATTAGATCGAAGCTCCTGTTACGGTACTCCATTTTTGTGCGAATTCTTCCTATTTTTGGGTAAGAGTTTTTGTGTTGCTGGGATTTTGTATTTCAAATTCGTAGAAATGAACTAAAAAAACTTTGTAGTGATTTATGTTTGCTGTTTATAGCCACTAGAGTAATTGGTTTTTGACTAGAAATAGATTTGTTATGATTTTTTACCAAAATGTGCCAAAATCGAATTCTGCAATTGTGCTGTGCAGGACACCTACTGGACTTCGGGATTATGGCATATTGATAAGTGCAATTTATTGTATTTTATTACTTATTTTTAACTTGGAATTTTGTGATTCTTGAGCAGGTTTTATGTGATTGTTGTTGTTTTTGTTGTTGTAGTTTGGAAGCTTAGAATGAGAGTTTGGAGTAGTAAAGTGTTGAATTGGAAAGTGCAAAAGATAAAAAAAATACAGAAGCAGCAGCGCACCCGCGCTTATACAAGCACCGCACCCGCAGTGAAGCAGTGCACCCGCACCTGCGCTCGCACACCAGAACCAACACCGCACCCGCGGTGTCCTCTTGACCGCACCCGCACTCCTTGAAAAACAGAATTCGGAAAATCTGTATTTTTGTGTGCTGCGCATGAAAGTCCAAGATATTGGTGTGCTACGAATTGAGGCTTGTCTGAACTATAAAAGAAATCATTTATTTACCATCTAGGGTATCGGGAGCCAAGGAAGAGTGGAGGCTGCTGCTAGGAAATTGAAGACTCAAGTTCATCAAGTTCTTTTGAAAAAAATCTGCTGCACAACTCCGGGGACAGACTCAGCACTTCAAACTCTTGTTCTAAGTTCTTCTTTCTTTATTTTTCATTTGATATGTCTTGTTTTAGAACTATATTTGTTGTTTTACATGTGTTATCATGAACTAATTTTTATTTCTAGAGGAAAGGTGGAACAAAACTAGAAACCATGTGTTGGTTTTTATGAACTAAGCTATTTAAGTTTTTCTTATTGTTCATTTGTATTATTCTAATCTTAATACTTTAAATTTATTGGCCATAATTTGAATGATTTATATTTTTACAATTTATCACTCGGAAGAGGAAATTATAAACAAGAAAAAGGAAAAATACATCAATGGTATTTATAGAGTTCGGGAGTTCCTATAATGCTATCGAAGCTCGTAGAGAATCTAATGCTTGATGTGTTATTTAATTGTAGACGGTTGATGGGAACGTTGCAATCTACTTTAGATTAACTAATATCTACTTAACCACTCGGGAGAGGGGAGTAGATAATAATAGGATTCTTGGCTAATGAACAAGAAGGATTTTTATAACATAGCTAATAGAAATTACACATGGTGGGACAGTGTGCGTGAAATCGGACCTCTAGATCTTTATTCCATTGTTAATTGTTATAAATTGGTGTTACATTTAAATCCATTTGCAATTTAGTTATTCTTGCAAACAATCTTTTAATTGATTATTCTAAATAAAGTCGAGACTATTTTAATCACAATACTAATATACATTTATATACCATTCATCGTGGGATCGACACTTGTACTCGAAATACATTTTACTATAACTTGACGTCGTGCACCTTGCGAGCAATTAAGAAAACACGCAACAAGTTTTTGGCGCCGTTGCCGGGGAATGTTTATTTTAAATTTATATTAGTATTGTTACCAATTAGTCTTGATTTTAATTTAAGAGTTGTTTTATTGTATTATATTAAAAATTGATTTGTTTCTTATCTTTGTTTGACAATGCATGCGAAGATCGCAAAATCTTGACTTGCTTATCTTGATCCCGAGATCGAAAGAACCGTAAGAAGATTAAGAAAGACGAGAGAGATGAGATTCAAGCAATGGCTGACAACAGAGATAATGAAAATCCACCACCTGCAATACCCATCAGAGATCATTTTAGGGCCGTACTAAATGCTCATTATTCGGGCATAGCACGAGGGACTATTAATGCAAAAAAACTTTGAGCTCAAGCCCGCATTGAAAACATGGTTCAACAGAACCAGTTTGGGGGAGCCGCTACTGCAGATCCTCATCTACATCTCAGAACATTCCTTGAAATCACTGACACGGTAAAGATAAATGGTGTTCCTGATGATATAATTCGATTGCACTATGTTTCATTTTCTCTTAGGGACCAAAGCAAGAAGATGGCTCCAATCGCTTCTTTTGGGGAGTATCACTACTTGGCAGGAGTTAGCAACCAAGTTCCTTGTTAAATACTTTCCACCTGTGAAGTCTGCACAGTTGAAAATTTAGATAAGTACTTTTAGGCAGAATGACTTTGAGCAATTATATGAGGTATGGGAACGGTATAAGGAGTTGTTGAGGAGGTGTCCAAACCATGGTTTTGAAGATTGGGTACAGATTGAATTGTTTTACATGGTCTGAATGGGCAAACAAGACGCACTGTGGATGCAGCAGCTGGTGGCACAATATTTGCCAAATCACCTGATCAAGAATATGATTTAGCTTGAACAGATGACCATAACAGTTTATCAGTGGCCGTCTGAGAGGTCAGGATTAAAAAAACCAGCTGGAATTTATGCCGTAGATCCTATTACATCACTGACTGCACAAGTTTCAGCTTTAACAACTCAAATTGCAGTTATGAATAAAGCTAGTATACCAGAGGTTGAAAATGCATCGGTTGTTATTGATGAACCCCATGATTCCTGATGAGGCTCATTATATCAACAATACGAATTTTGGTGGATACGGAGGATATCGAGGTAACCCTCTCCCTAACACTTATCATCCTGGTTTGAGAAAATCATGAGAATTTTTCATATGCTAATAAGAAGAATGTGTTGAATCCTCCACCGGGGTTCAATACATCGAAGGGGGAAGGAAAACGTTCACTTGAGGATCTAGTGTGGACATTTGTTGCTGAATCTAGTAAAAGGATGGCTAGGACTGAATCTCGTCTGGATGGCATGGAAACTTACATGGAAATATGGTGCCACAATTGAAATCATTGGAGACACAGATTGGACAATTGGCTAATGCATTGATAGATCAAAATAGAGAGTCAATTTCCAAGTAATACTGAAGTGAATCCAAGAAGCAATGCAAAGCTGTAACTTTGAGAACTGGAAGAGAACTTGATGTTAAAAAATCCAAAGAGAATGAGGAAAGCGAGAAGACAGTTGAAGAAAGTTGAAACCGAGGGATCCAAAGCTGAAGTTGAAGTTGAACAACCCTCTAGTATTTAAGCCGACTCTTCCATACCCACAAGAGATTAGGAAGAAGATTATTGATGATCAATTTACAAAATTTTGGAGATTTTCAAGAAGATTCACATCAACATTCCATTTGCTGATGCCTTTAGAGCAAATGCCAAACTATGCAAAGTTCATAAAAGATGTGATGTCAAAGAAGAGGAAGTTGCAGAGTTCGAGACAGTGAAGTTGACAGAAGAGTGCAGTGCCATTCTCCAAAAGAAGTTACCACAAAACTAAAAGATCCAGGGAGTTTTACTATTCCTTGTATTATTGGTAGTACTCATGTTAATAAAGCTTTATGTGATCTTGGAGCGAGTATTAATCTTATGCCATTTTATATTTATAGGGACTTGGATCTTGGGGAGGTAAAACCACCACTATAACTTTGCAACTTGCAGATAGGTGAATCACCTATCCTCGTGGAATTGTTGAAGATATTTTGGTAAAGTTGACAAGTTTATCTTCCCTGCTGATTTGTAATACTTGATATGGAGGAGAATCAAGATTCTCCATTGATTTTTGGGAGACCATTCTTAGCCACTGGAAAAGCATTGATAGATGTACACAAAGGAGAACTCACCTTGAGAGTTGGTGGAGAAGCTGTGATATTCAACATCTATAAGGCCATTAAAGGTAACGACGAGGTAAGTACTTGTAAAAGCATTGATATAATTGACTCTTGTGTTGCTGAGATTGGTATAGGTCATACAATAGAAGATCCATTAGAAAGATGCCTTTCCTAATACTGTCAGTAGAGTTGATGATAATTGAGCAATTGAGAGAGCAACTTTTAGCTCTTGAAGAGTTGCCAAGGGTGAAGGAAGCCGCACAGGAGAGAGTTGGAAGAAGAAAAATGTTCAGAGATAATACCTTCATCCCCTATTTTGAAGGATTTACAGCCATCTTTGTTATGCTTTCTGGGTGAGAAGTCGACATATCCTGTAATTATTTCTTCCTCTCTTACTTTAGATGAAAAAGAGAAATTGTTGAGGAAATGTAAAACTGCATTTGGGTGGTCGATTCTGGTATCAAGGGGATTAGTCCCACCATATGCATGCATAGGATTTTAATGGAAGAGTCAATACGCTCCTTATGTGGATCATCAGAGAAGGTTAAATCCAGCCATGAAAGAGGTAGTGAAAAAATGAAGTGTTGAAAATTGTTAAATGCTGGAGTTATATATGCTATTTCTGACAGCAGTTGGGTGTCTCATGTGCAAGTAGTGCCTAAAAAGGGTGGAATGGACTGTGGTAAAGAATAAAATGATGAACTAATATCTACTCGTACTGTGACTGGATGGCGAGTATGTATTGATTATAGGAAGTTTAACAATGCCACACGTAAGATCATTTCCATTACCTTTTATTGATCAAATGCTTGATAGACTTGCTGGTTATTGTCACTATTGTTTTTAGATGGTTATTCAGGTTATAACCAGATTGCTATAGCACCAGAGGATCAAGAGAAGACAACATTCACGTGCCCCTATGGAACATTTGCTTTAGGAGGATGCCTTTTGGGCTATGCAATGCACCTGCTACTTTTCAGAGATGTATGATGGCCATATTTGCAGACATGGTGGAAGACATCATGGAAGTCTTCATGGATGATTTCTCAGGTATTTGGCTCTTCATTTGATCACTGTTTACATAACCTTTCCCTTGTGTTGCAGAGATGTCAAGAAAAGAATTTAGTTCTTAATTGGGAGAAGTGTCATTGTATGGTCCAAGAGGGTATTGTTCTTGGACATAAAGTGTCTTCTAGGGATTAGAGGTAGACAGAGCCAAAGTGGTTGCAATTGAAAAGCTTCCACCACCAAAGAACATCAAGGGATAAGGAGTTTCTTAGGACATACCGGGTTTATCGTAGATTTATCAAAGATTTTTCTAAGATTACTAAACCTTTGTGTAATTTGCTTGAAAAAGAATCCACTTTTATTTTTGATGATGAGTGTTTGCAGGCATTGAGAAGATCAAGAAGGCGTTGGTGACAGCACCAATCATGATAGTACCAGATTGGAAGGAGCCTTTTGAGTTGATGTGTGATGCTAGTGATTATGCAGTAGGTGTGGTGTTGGGCCAAAGGGGTGATAAATTTTTTTAGATCAATCTACTATGCAAGTCGAACCATGGATGCTGCACAACAAAATTACACAACTACTGAAAAGAAGATGCTTGCAGTAGTGTTTGCATTTGACAAGTTTAGACTTTACTTGCTTGGCACAAAGGTAATTGTTTTCACATACCATGCAGCTATTCGATACCTATTTGCCAAAAAGGATGCAAAACCACGCTAGATAAGGTGGATCTTACTGCTCCAAGAGTTTGATTTAGAAGTTAAGGATAGGAAGGGGTTTGAAAATCAAGTAGCCGACCACTTGTCACGGCTCGAACTTGAAGATAAAAAAGATGAAGGAACCATAAAAGAAGCATTTCCAGATGAACAGATGTTTGAGGTAAATTCGAAACTCCCTTGGTTTGCTGATATAGCTAACTTCTTGTCCTGTGATACTCTCCCTCCAGATTTGAATTGTAGAACCTGTAAATCAGTCTACGTATAAGCCATGCATAATTCTAGTATTTAAATTAAAATGATTTATTGCATGAGTATTTAAATGCTTTTCCTTAATTTAATTATTTTCCGTAGTAGTTTAAAATTTTTATCATTTCAGTTAAATTCAGTGAGGCCGGACTGGAGTTGGAGTTTAGAGATAAAATTTAAGATTCAGAAAACATTTTCAGAATTTATTTTTAGCTAATTAATAAGTTAATTTAAGTTAAAAGGAGGTTTGAGGATTTATTAAGCAACTTGAGGTTGAGTAAAAATAAATTCACTTAAGTTCCATAATTAAGGGGTTAGTTCACTAAATTATTTAAATGATAGGTAAGGCTCTTAAGGTTGGAAATTTACTAATTTAAAACATTATTTCCCCTTCACTTATTTAGAAATATTCGGTCACCCTTAATGACTAGACAATTCATTTGCCAATTCACCCTTTGACCCATTCTTGTTAAGTTTAGCATGCAAACTTCTTTAATTATTAATCAACCTTAATTAATTAATAAGCAATATTCTAACCTAGATTAGCAGGTAGAGAATCGGTCATAGCCTCCAACAAAACACCCCAACAAATTATTTGTTATCAACCAAAATTCAAATTTCAAAGGTGGAGACTTGGTCTTGCATTTATCCCACCTATATTGCACCCATCTCCCTCACTCCCCTAGCCGCAATTCTCCTCCCCCCCCCCCCCCACCCCTCTCCACTGAAATTCAGAGCCTTATCAGAGTAGAAAAACCGGGAGAATCCAGTGAGAGTAAGGAGAGAAAAAAATCTAGTGAAGAGCAAGATAAGAAAGCGCTCCACCTCCTCCGCGCCGGATCGTCTCATTCTTTCGTTTTTCGTTCAAAACGAAACCAGGCATGCATATATTCTTCCATGACTCTTCAATCAAGTCCTATTATCAAATTTTTACATTTCATGATCATTATTTCCATGACAAAACCGAAACACGTCAAGAATTTTGAAAATAAATGCTGCAAGTTTTTGGCTCTTCCAATTCAAGCTTCACGGTTTCATTTGTTTTGTGGGTTTTAGGTATTGGTTTGATTCCAGGCTCCCAAGGTGACATCTAAACATGTAATAGGATGCATTAGGACCATGTTGGTCCATTCATTTAACCCCATGCACGCTGGAAAACACAAAGATGACAGCAACTTCACCTTTTGACCATTTGAGCTTTTCGAAATTCAGTTTGCTGTCAAAGGAGAAATGAATCTGATCATGGCTACCCCAAGGCCTATAGCCATGGTTAGATCACTTCCCTAGCATGTCTAAGACGTGACTAAGTCACCCTTTTGGAGGATTGGTCCATGGAGAATCGGTTTTTACGATAAAACTCAAGAACAGTCCCTCCCCACTTTCGGCCCTCTCATTTTTACAGCACGTATGGTTCGATTTTGTGGAACTGGTGTGGATCTTGGTTGGCCTATGGCCCTTAGCCACGGTTCATACCATACCCCTAGATGTCTAGATCGTGTCATGATCAATCAAATGGCCACTGGAACGATCCGTGACAGCAAAACAAGAGCAATGCCCGACGCGCAGAATTTGTGCTCTCGGGTGTGATGTTCGGTTGAGTTATGGTGTGATGCGAATTGTGGCTGCCTAGGGCCCTTAGCCATGGTTCAAATCATTCCTCTGGATGTTGATAAGAGTCTCTGATTGGTGGTTCAAGCCCCAATGGCCGGTAGTCTCAAAAATGACACAAGAAAAGCAAATGTGCAGCTGCTGTAACTTTGACAGCAAGTGTGCTGTTGTTCTCAGGCGTCGTTCGAGTTCTTGGTTGGCTTTTAGCCTATGGCCTTGGGCTGTACAGTGCCTCATCAAGTTAGGAAGGTCATGTTTTTGACCGTTTGTGATTCGGATCATTTTTGAGGTCGTACGAGAATTTACGGTGCGATGTGCCAAATTGACTCTCGAAAGAGCGTTTCATGTTTTGGCCTCCATTCACCTAGATTTCGACCCCCACCATTTTAGGGGTATATTTCATCATTTTAAGCGTATTTAATCATGACTATATGAAGTTTCGGTGTTTGTTCGGGTTGGTCTAAGTCATGATTAAAACACGAAGTCGTTAGGTGGAATTGTCACATTTTCGAATGTTATTGCATAGTTTGGTCCCATAAATCTATTGCATATTTTTTGTGGGGACCCCGGACGCTAATCATGTTCTTAATCATCAGTTGGGACTTAATTAATCAATTATAAAACCAGGTCTAATTTTTTTTTTAATATGGCTGAACTAGTAGTGAAATAAAACGTATATACATCTCAGTATAAAAGTACAAGTCCTGTACCACATACATTCATTCAACTAAGGTTTAACAGCTAATATCACGTGTCTAACCCTATCTCTAATCCAAGTCCGGAGCCTCCACTCTAATCACGATCTCTCTTCATCTTCTCAACCCTGAACCTGTCCCACCTGTTGTCATGCACACATACAAAACAAGACAACAGACGGATAATTTCGGTGAAAATACATCCCAGTATAAACAATGTAAACATGCAATTATATAAAAACATATATAAACGCATAAATAAGATATCATTAACATGTAGCAACTCAACAAACATGAATGATATAAAACTGTAAATCAACTAGTCATCACAGACTCGACTCAAACAACGCTCGTCTCAGACTCGACTCAACTCTAACCTAGGGATCCCAATGTCTGGATATTGATAATTATATCGAATCTCAGTCGATAGGAATGAATCAACCCTAAACGGCATCGATATAATTCATATATCTAGTGTCTGGGCGAAACAGCCGCAGAATTGACGAATCGTCAAGAATTAAGCGAATCAGCCAATAACTAGACGAATCAGCCAGTAATTAAGCGAATCAGCCAAAGTTTAGACGAATCAGTCGATAACTAGACAAATCAGCCAATAACCAGACGAATCCGGTGACTAGGCGAATCAGCCAATGACTAGCGAATCAGCAGTCAATACATGCATACAGTAACTAGGCGAATCAGCCGATGACTAGCGTATCAGTAGTCAATACATGCAGTGGCTATAAATATATAGACTATAAACATCAATCTCATCAATTACAAATATCAATGTAATAAACTAAGTATGTGATTTAGGGAGACTCGAGTCAAACCTCACTCGAGTTGTGCAATCCCAACTCAACATTAGTTTATACCTTTCATTCTGATACTCTGACTCTGTCGAAGTCTCGAACTCAAAGCCTGTCAATACTCAATCGAACAATCACAATATTGAGGGTACGATATCAATACACCACTCAAACAACACTGGATATAATCAGAATTCAATCAAATTGTGTTTCAACAATACAACGTCATAGTCTCAATATACCCAGCAATATCATCTCAGTCAGATATCAATTCTAACATCTCATAATCGGTAACAATTCAATTCTGATATCAAATCGATTCAAAAACAACTCCGAAAATCATAACAATTCCATATGGTATCTGTTCTCCAGTCCGGTTTCGATTATACGATGTCTAACATGACAAGAACATCATATATGAATCATATCAGATTTTGACAATACCATAATTTCAAATCATATCAAAACGTAGTAAAACTTACGTCCAGTTATAGTCTACGTCGATAGAAATAGTACTGAAGTCGGATTCAAAATCAGATAGACGAATTTCACACAAAAGGCGTAAGGATTTTTCACTCTTTCCTCGGTCCCTTTCTCGATTCTTCTTTCCTCCCCTTTTCTGAAGAAATCGTGCATATATATATATACACATACCCGTACATGCAGCAAGGCAAATGGCACATTCTTCACGCAACACGTCTCGCGCATATGCGCGACATCAACCGGCGCATATGCGCGAGACCTTAAGTCTCGGCGCGTGTCTTCCCAACTGCTGGCGCATATGCGCGACACATTTCCGCGCATATGCGCCCACTATCTAGACTCGGCATTCTTGAATACACCTTGCTCGCGCATATGCGCGTCATGTCTCGTGCATATGCGCGAGACTTACTGTCTCGGCAATCACCCCAAATACTTGCCTCGCGCATATGCGCACCCCTTCTTGCGCATATGCGCGAGGTGTTCTGTCCTCGCGAAGGATCTTTCGCTTGTACAGGCTCGCGCATATGCGCAACTCACTTCGCGCATATGGCGAGGTCCTCTGCCCACGCGCGCATATGCGCGCATCTGGTGCGCGCATATGCGCGAGGGCTACTGTTCCTCGCACATTTTCATGCATTATCTCATCTTTCCCGGTCCGATCCTTTCCGTCTATAATCATATCAATTATCCCCAAATCATTTAAGATTAATAGGATAAAATTCTTGGGCCTTACATTTCTCCCCCCCTAAGATATGATTCGTCCTCGAAATCACAGGCAATCAATCATATCATAAGATGGTATATAGAAGAAGCTAAGTAAACAACTCACCTTAGTGACATAAAACTGGGAACCTGTGTCTCATATCAGACTCAGTTACCCAAGTAGCTTTTTCAATGCATGTTAGCTCCACCAAACTTTCACAAGTGGAATAATCTTCGTTCTGGGCTATTTTTTTCTTTACGATCAATAATCTGAATCGGTTTTTCGAAATAACGCATTGTCTCATCCAACTCAGCCTCATTTGGTTGGATGACATGTGAAGCATCAGACAGGTATTTTCGCAAGAACAACATGAAAAACGTCCTGTATCCCATATAATGAAGGCAATTAAATCTAGTTGATAGGCACGATCTCCTATCTTCTCAAATCTCGTACGGTCCAATATATCATGGAGATAGTTTCCCTTTATTGCCAAATCTGACAACTCCTCTGAAAGGTGAAATTTTCAAAAATACTCGGTCACCAGCCTCAAATACCAACAGTCGTCGACGGACATTGGCATAATTGGCTTGTCTGTCTTGGGCTGCCTTCATTTTCTTCTGAATCAGCTTCACTTTTTCAGTCATATCTCTGATCATGCCAGGTCCGATCTCAGGAACCTCAGAGATATCATTCCAATAAAGAGGGGATTGATATTTCGTTCCGTACAACGCTTCGAAAAGAGCCATCTCAATACTCGTCTGATAGCTATGGTTGTATGATAATTCATAAATGACAATAAATCATGTCAACTAGTGCTAAAATCCATCACTACAGTTCTTGTATATTCTCCAGTATCCGGATAGTTTGCTCCGACTATCCGTCAATCTATAGACAATAGGTGAAGGAGTTTATAATATATTCTGCCAAAAATACAAAATCAATCGAAAATCATGGTATGATATAGTCAATTTTGGCATTCAATGCAGTCTAATCACTCTTCTGACATAACTCTTGATCGTCTGATCTTATCTGTACATCATCCTGTACACCTAATATATGCATATTCAAGCATTCTATTAACACCTTTTCAGCTATCAAAATGCATACCGCATAGATTATTGCACACTGTCTAGCAATATTTATCATTTTAAATTTGGAACATCTGAGAAAACAGATTGGTTATTCATATACAACATAGTATTACTTACCTGATTCAAACACGGATTCAAAACAACAACAAGCTTCAATCAGATTCAAAACATCACTCATCGGTACTGATCTGCTAAACTCATAAACCGCAAATGTTTGACACTGATATCCACCTCGGCCAAATAATTCCGATTTAATTCTGCTAAATTCAACAGATACATCATCTTCAGATATAACACACCCTGAATGCAATCTGTCTCAATCAGGATGCAATCTGTTTCTGATATCAAATCAAGGCTAAAATCAATCTCTTTGATTGGAATCGAATCAGAAGTCTTATCGGGGAAAACATTATTAACTTTCTTATAATTGGTAAATAGACTCAACTTCAGTAAATCAACTGAATACATAAGGAATCCCTCTGTTCCTTTCTGTAATAATCAAGTTATAGATAGTACGAATTATCAAAGGAATTCTCAATCTAGAATTCTTATCGTACACTATTCATCCCTTGGCCATCTCAGGTCCGATTCTCACCATCTTCTGGAACTAATCTAGGGTAGCTCTGTACTTGGTCAGCTTATCAATATCAGTAATGCAGTCTCAAAACCAAACAACACTAGTACAATACAATTTACCACACGATCTAACTCAATCTCATTCTCATCCTACTGTAGTATACGATATTTTACAGAATTCACTGATATAAAAACTCTCTCTAACCGGTAAGGAGATACACTACAGTAGATAAAGACTCAACAGGTAATGCATGACTCAATGCAAATCGTTCAGGAATAAACGTATGGGAAGCGTCCATATTTATCAATACAAAAGCAGGATAACTACATCAAGAACAGTTACCTGCAACATCATCATCTGGTGCTTCCTGAGCCTGCTCCTCGGTCATAAGCAAATACTCTGGCTTGCTGTCTAGGAGGCTGGCCAACTGTCTGGCTTCCTCCTGGCCTCTGCTGTGACTGAGATGGTGCTGGCTGAAATGAAGGAACAACATCTGATCGTCTACTCCACTGTGCCGCTGATCCAGATGATTCGGCTCCCTGGAATCTTTGAGAACCCTTCTGTGGACACACTTTGGCAAAATGTCCCTGTTGTTTGCAGAAGTGGCAACTACCAAGTACTCCTTGGCATTGCTCAGTGGAATGTCTCCCTCCACAATTTCCGCAGTAAGTTCCGGTATAACTCTGTTTGGAACCACTGGAGCTAGAAAAAACTGCCGCCTGACTTCTTAAACTGCTTTCCTCTAGCCTTCAGAAAATCTTTCTTTCCACCACTGCTACTATCACTCTCAAATCGGGGAGGTGGTTGCTGTGGTCTCGGTGCGGGAGGAATATCTGCAGCTCCTCTCTGCCTTATCAGGCCCGCTTCAGCGCCTTTTGCTCTATTCATGGCATCAACAAAGTTATTCGGTCGCCATGTGTTCACCAATGTAAATATATCGGGGTTGAAACCATTGATGAACTGATCAGCAACGGCTTCGTCATTTCCAGCCACATGTGGAGCAAACTTCAACAAGGTAGAGAACTTTGTCACATATTTTCAATGTTCAGCTGACCCTGTCTCAAATTGGCAAACTCCGCCCCCTTGTCTTTCCTGTACGACACTGGGAAAATCTTTGATAAAACTCAGTTTTAAATACATCCAAGTAATAGTCGTACCTCGCTGTTCCAAGGCCCTCTTCATCGTAATCCACCAGTTCTTTGCAACATCAAGCAACTGGTGCCCAATCAAATTAATTCGGCGCTCATCACTGTACTCCAGTGAATCAACAGCATCTCAATGTTATCTAACCAACTTTCACACTCAACTGATGTCTCAGTACCCTTCAGTGTTGGTGGTTTGAATGTTTGAAACCTTTTCAATAATGTTTCCATCGGAGTTGCTGTCACATCCATTGGAGGATTGGATGTGCTACCCTGTTCTGGTATTCTTCGAGGAGGCATATATGATAATCAAATGGATTAGTACCCCAATCCAATAAACCTGTTTCACTTCAGTTCCCTCCTCCGATCATCTTACCGCTGATCGAGAATCGGTTCAAATTCGTTCCCAATAATACATATTACACAATCAAATCAGATAAGTCAAGTAACATGTATTATATAAAGCAGTAAAGCATGCTAGCAATCACAAGCAAGGAAAGAAAACTCAATCTACCCCCGCTCACTAGCTTCTATCTCAATCTAAAGGATCTATCGCTCTGATACCACCTGTTTGTGGGGACCCGGACGCTAATCATATTCTTAATCATCATTGGGACTAATTATTCAATTATAAAACATGGTCTAATTTTTTTTTTAAATGCGGAACGTAGTGAAATAAAACGTATATACATCTCAGTATAAAAGTACAAGTCCTGTACCACATACATTCATTCAACTAAGGTTTAACAGCTAATATTACCTGTCTAACCCTATCTCTAATCCAAGTCCGGAGCCTCCACTCTAATCACGATCTCTCTTCATCTTCTCAACCCTGAACATGTCCCACCTGTTGTCATGCACACATACAAAACAAGACAACAGCCGGATAATTCCGGTGAAAATACATCCCAGTATAAACAATGTAAACATGCAATTATATAAAAACATATATAAACGCATAAATAAGATATCATTAACATGTAGCAACTCAACAAACATGAATGATATAAAACTGTAAATCAACTAGTCATCACAGACTCGACTCAAACAACGCGTCATCTCAGACTCGACTCAACTCTAACCTAGGGATCCCAATGTCTGGATATTGATAATTATATCGAATCTCAGTCGATAGGAATGAATCAACCCTAAACTGCATCGATATAATTCATATATCCAGTGTCTGGGCGAAACAGCCGCAGAATTGACGAATCAGTCAAGAATTAAGCGAATCAGCCAATAACTAGACGAATCAGCCAGTAATTAAGCGAATCAGCCAAAGTTTAGACGAATCACTCGATAACTAGACAAATTAGCCAATAACCAGACGAATCAGCCGGTGACTAGGCGAATCAGCCAATGACTAGCGAATCAGCAGTCAATACATGCATACAGTAACTAGGCGAATCGGCCGATGACTAGCGTATCAGTAGTCAATACATGCAGTGGCTATAAATCAATAGACTATAAACATCAATCTCATCAATTACAAATATCAATGTAATAAACTAAGTATGTGATTTAGGGAGACTCGAGTCAAACCTCACTCGAGTTGTGCAATCCCAACTCAACATTAATTTATACCTTTCTTTCTGATACTCTGACTCTGTCCAAGTCTCGAACTCAAAGCCTGTCAATACTCAATCTGACAATCACAATATTGAGGGTACGGTATCAATACACCACTCAAACAACACTGGATATAATCAGAATTCAATAAAATTCTGTTTCAACAATACAACGTCATAGTCTCAATATACCCAGCAATATCATCTCAGTCAGATATCAATTCTAACATCTCATAATTCGGTAACAATTCAATTATGATATCAAATCGATTCCAAAACAACTCCGAAAATCATAACAATTCCATATGGTATCTGTTCTCTAGTCCGGTTTCGATTATACGATGCCTAACATGACAAGAACATCATATATGAATCATATTAGATTTTGACAATACCATAATTTCAAATCATATCAAAACATAGTAAAACTTACGTCCAGTTATAGCCTACGTCGATAGGAACACATACTGAAGTCGGATTCAAATCAGATAGACATATTTCTCACAAAAGGCGTAAGGATTTTTCACTCTTTCCTCGGCCCTTTCTCGATTCTTCTTTCCTCCCCTTTTCTGAAGAAATCGTGCATATATATATATATACACATACCCGTACATGCAGCAAGGCAAATGGCACATTCTTCACGCAATACGTCTCGCGCATATGCGCGACATCAACCGGCGCATATGCGCGAGACCTTAAGTCTCGACGCGTGTACTTCCCAACTGCTGGCGCATATGCGCGACACATTTCCGCGCATATGCGCCCAAGTCTCTGGACTCGGCATTCTTGAATACACCTGCTCGCGCATATTTAGTTGCAGCGAGCCTGGGAGCAATCCAATCCATTCAGTAAAATTAGTACAGGATATTTAACTCAGTTATTTAATTATATTACGTGCAAAAACACAAATTTTGAGATTTATGCGATATTGCTTGTGGTCACTTTACTATCATGATTAAATCCGGTCGCCAGTTACCGGTCCGGTCGTCAGTTACCGGTTAGTTCAGTTGTTTCACCCAGTATACTGTGGCAGTAGTCTGATCAAACGTACATTATTAAATCCGGTCACCAGTTACCGGTCAGTTCAGTACAGTGCAGGGACCACATAGTAGACCATAATCTCACCAGAAAAATTATTACATGCTATTTCAGTACAGGGCTCCAAGGAGCAAACATTTTCACTATGATTTTCAGTTCAGTATGCACGTATTATAATTAATCATGAGACGACATTTTTACGTTATGCCTCATGACATGATATTTTCACTTGCATGAAATTTACTTTTATTTACTTGTTATTTACGATATATGCATGTTGAGTCTTTAGACTCACTAGACTTGATTGTTGTAGGTACTGATGATGTCGGGACCGAGGAGGGGACCAGTGAGCTAGCTCGAGTCGGCAGTAGTAGGACCCGAGGACCTCAGTTCAGCATTTATTATTATTGATTGCTCAAACATTTAATTATCGTTGGATAAACTTTTTACTGTTATTTTGAAATGTTAATTTCTTCCCCTGCCACTTTGAACATCAAACTTTATTTATCAGTTCAGTTATGAATGAGGCAATTTTAATTAATTTAAAAAGAAAAATTTTAAATTTTCCGCAAATTTCCAAGTAAGGATTTTTTAGGCTTCTACAGCTTGTATCAGAGCAATGGTTCTGTATAGGGTTGTACTACTACTGATCTCGAGAAGCTAACGAAGTCACGTCTTCGGTCTGTAAGTTTTATATTTACGCATTTCATTTAAAGCATGAATTATTTCAACTGCATGATTTCATGAGATATTTTACGCCCAGATTTTTATTGCTCAGTATTTAAATTTAAATTAATGATGGAATTATGCATGTTAGTTGTGTTTGGGTTATGTATGGAACAGTATGCCCCCTTGGCGCATCCTTGTGCGCAATAGAGATGAGGAGCCTCGCCAAGAGGACAGGGAGGAGCGGAGGCAGGAGAGAGACCTACCACCTCCACCACCCCCTCCACCTGACATGAGTGCCCCAGATGCTAGCTAGGATGACGCAGTTCTTCGCACAGTTTCGCGGGGAACCAGGCCGTGGCGACAGGGCCCGAGGCTGTATATGAGAGATTTATGAAGATGCGTCCGAATGAGTTTTCAGGGGCGTCGGACCCCATGATTGCCGAGGGCTGGATCAAGTCCCTCGAGGTTATCTTCGAGTTTATGGAGCTTGGAGATTCAGATCGAGTTCGTTGTGCCTCTTATCTGTTCGGAGGAGATGCCCGCTTATGGTGGGAAGGAGCTTCAGTAGCCCTTAACTTGGCTACCCTGACTTGGGCACGCTTCACAGAGGTATTCTACTCCAAATATTTCACTGAGGAAGTGCGCACCAGGTTGACTACTGAGTTCATGAGCCTGAGACAAGGAGATCTGACCATTACGGAGTTCATCCAAAAGTTTGAGTGGGGTTGTCATTTTGTACCTCTGATAGCGAAGGATGCCAGAGCTAAGTTGATGCATTTCTTTATGGGTCTACGGTCGATCTTGCGCCGTGATGTTAGGGTGTCTGACCCTACTACTTATGAGGTTGCCGTCTCCAGAGCGCTAGCTGCAGAGCAGGACCAACGTGACATTTAGAGGGATCGCCAAGGCAAGCGCCCAGTCCAGGTACCGCACCACCCTTTTCCTCAGGAGCATCAGCAGCAAAACAAGAGGCTTTTCCACGGAACGCCCAGGAACAGAGGAGGACCTCAGCAGCAGTAGGGACGCCCACCTCCGAGGACTTGGGAGCATCCAATTTGTCCTAGGTGCACACGCCGCCATGCTGGAGCGTGCATGTTTGGCTCAGGGAAGTGTTACAAGTGTGGTAGCCCAGACCACACATTGCCGTATTGCCCTCAGAAGAACCTGCCTACCCAGGGCAGAGTGTTTGCTCTCCATGCGAAGGAGACGAACCCCGATACTATGCTGATGACAGGTACCTTTAAGCTTTAAGCTTTAAGCTTACATTTGAGATTTAATGTCTTGGGAATCGGGACTGAGATTCGAACATAGAATTGCAATAGGATTGCATGCGCTACTTAGTATTACTTGGGAACTTTAGCTAGAAGAACGTTGACCTTTGCATGTCTATAAATTAGTTCTTGTGATTATCGGGTTCAGTTTAAGTGTTCCAACCTTTCAGGGAGAATTTTTATGTCTGGTTCCGCTACGAAGGCCTTGATAGATTCAGGGGCCACTCACTCATTTATTTCGGAGGTCTTTGCCAATTTCCTCAAAGTCAAGACCATCGGGCTAGATATAGCCTATTTAGTAATATTGCCTTCCGGTGAGGAGATGGCAGCTACCAATGTGATCCGAAACATAGATCTTGAGCTCCATGGCAACCTCGTTTATACAGATCTGATCGTGTTGCCGATGCCAGAGTTTGACATTATTCTAGGGATGGATTGGCTATTGCGGAACAGAGTTTTGATTGACTTCAAGCGGAGATCTGTTCTAGTCCGACCGCCTGGAATGACGCAGTTCTTATTTGAGCCAGACAGGTACTTTCCCTTACCGCGCATTATTCCATATGTTCAGGCTAGGAAGCTCATGCATAGAGGATGTCGGGCATTTTTAGCGACTTTTATATCTGTCTCCGAGGAACCCAGTCAGTCAGCCTCAGATGTTCCGATTGTCAGAGACTTCTTAGACGTTTTTCTTGAGGACGTCTCTGGTATGCCACCTGAGAGAGAGGTGGAGTTTTCCATCGAGCTTATGCCAGGTACGGCTCCGATCGCGAAAGCACCGTACCGACTTGCACCGACAGAGATGGCAGAGCTTAAGAAGCAGATTCAGGAACTTCTTGACAAGGAGTTCATTCGCCCTAGTTTCTCACCTTGGGGCGCGCTAGTCTTGTTTGTTAAGAAAAAGATAGCACGATGAGGCTTTGTATTGACTATCGGGAGTTGAACAAGGTTACAGTGAAGAATAAATACCCACTTCCGAGGATTGAGGATCTGTTTGACCAGTTGCAGGGAGCTTCGATTTTCTCTAAGATAGATCTGCGTTCAGGTTATCACCAGTTGAGGGTGAGAGACGCCGATGTTTCGAAGACAGCTTTCAGGACTCGTTATGGTCACTACGAGTTCCTTGTGCTGCCGTTCGGTTTGACGAATGCGCCAGCGATCTTCATGGATCTCATGAATCGCGTATTTCAGCCGTACCTCGATCAGTTTGTGATAGTGTTCATAGATGACATTCTCGTCTACTCCAAGAACCAGGAGGATCACAGCAGGCATCTGACCACAGTGTTGCAGACATTGCAGAAGCACAAATTATTCGCAAAGTTTAGTAAATGCGAATTCTGGTTAGAGAAGTTGGCGTTCTTAGGCCACATTTTTTCCAGCAGTGGCATTGAGGTAGACCCAGCAAAAGTTGCAGCAGTCAGAGATTGGGTTGTGCCGCAGAATGCATCAGAGATCCCCGGTTTTCTTGGCTTAGCAGGATATTACCGGAAATTCATTAAGGGATTCTCCTCGATTGCAGTTCCACTCACAGCACTGACAAAGAAGAATGTGAAATTTGTTTGGAGCGAGGAGTGTCAGAAGAGTTTCGATACTTTGAAGCAAGCTCTTATCTCAGCACCAGTTTTGGCCGTGCCGTCAGGGTCTGGTGAGTTTGTTCTGTATACCGATGCTTCGAAGTTCGGTCTTGGCGCCGTATTGATGCAGCATGGGAAGGTGATACCATATGCTTCTAGACATTTGAAGACTCATGAGAAGAACTATCCTACCCATGATCTAGAGTTGGCCGCAGTAGTTTTTGGCTTGATGATTTGGAGGCACTATCTGTATGGAGAGAAGTGCCAGATCTTTACCGACCACAAGAGCCTCAAGTATTTCTTTACGCAGAAGGAGCTGAATATGCATCAGAGGCGTTGGTTGGAGCTTGTGAAGGACTATGATTGTGACATTAGCTACCACCCGGGTAAAGCTAATGTAGTTGCTGATGCATTGAACAGGAAAGTTGCAGCGATGGCCCATTTGACAGTTTCGAAACCTCTTCAGTTTGAGATGCAGAGGTTTGATCTTGAGACTTATCCTCGAGGTAGAGTTCCCCGTCTATCTACCTTGACCATTCAGTCTTCCCTTCTGGACCGTATTTTCAGTGGTCAATCAGCAGATGAGCAGTTGGCCAAGTGGAAGCAGAGAGATGAGGCCAAGGGCAGTGTCTTGTATTCAGTCAGCGATGGTATTGTGAGATACCGGGACAGGATATGGGTCCCTAGCAGTGATTCTATCCGAGCAGATATCTTATCAGAAGCCCATATGTCACCGTACTCCATTCACCCTAAGAGTACGAAGATGTACAAAGATATGCAGCTATTGTATTGGTGGCCTGGTATGAAGAAAGACATCAGACGATTTGTATCCGATGTCTTACTTGTCAGTTAGTGAAGGCCGAGCATCAGAGACCAGCAGGTTTGCTCAAGCCTCTTCCTATTCCTGAGTGGAAGTGGGAGAACGTTACCATGGACTTTGTGACCGGTTTGCCGAAATCAGCTAGAGGATCGAATGCTATTTGGGTGATTGTAGATCGTCTTACCAAATCAGCGCACTTCTTGCCTATTAAGACGACTTTCACCATGGTTCAGTATGCAGAGTTGTACATCCAGGAGATAGTCCGACTCCATGGTATTCTAGTTTCTATCGTATCTGACAGAGATCCCAGGTTTACTTCCTCATTTTGGAAGAGTTTGCATTCGACTATGGCGATGAAGTTGCTGTTTAGCACAGCTTTCCATCCGCAGACAGATGGGTAGTCGGAGCGAGTTATTCAGATCTTGGAGGATCTTCTCCGTGCTTGTGTGATTGACTTCTCAGGGAGTTGGGAGTCGAACTTGCCATTAGTAGAGTTCACCTACAACAACTGCTTCCAGTCTTCTATTGGAATTGCTCCGTATGAAGCACTATATGGCCGTAAGTGCAGATCTCCTGTTCATTGGGACGAAGTAGGAGAGAGAGCAGAGTTGGGTCCAGAGATTATTCAGTAGGCTGCCGATGTAGTGGTCAAGATCCGTGATCGGATGTGGACTGCTCAGAGTCGACAGAAGAGTTATGCAGATCAGAGGAGGAGAGACCTAGAGTTTGCTGTCGGCGACCATGTCTTTGTGAAGGTAGCACCTATGAAGGGTGTCATGAGATTTGGGAAGAAAGAGAAGCTCAGTCCGAGATTCATTGGACCGTTTGAGATCCTTGACAGAGTTGGGACGCTAGCTTATCGTGTGGCTCTTCCGCCGAATCTGGCCGGAGTACACAATGTGTTCCACGTCTCCATGCTGAGAAAGTACATGGCGAATCCTTCGCATGTGCTGAATTTTGAGCCGTTGCGGCTTACTCCGAACCTATCTTATGAGGAGAGACCAGTGCAGATCTTAGATAGACAGGAGAAGAAGCTTCGGAACAAGGTGGTTAAGCGAGTTAAAGTCAAATGGCTTAACCATTCAGAAGAGGAAGCTACATGAGAGTCTGAGCCGGAGATGAGAGATCGTTACCCCGAGTTATTCGGTGAGTTTTAAATTTCGAGGACGAAATTTCTTGAAAGGGGGGAAGGATTGTAGAACCCGTAAATCAGTCTACGTATAAGCCATGCATAATTCTAGTATTTAAATTAAAATGATTTTATTGCATGAGTATTTAAATGCTTTTCCTTAATTTAATTATTTTCCGTAGTAGTTTAAAATTTTTATCATTTCAGTTAAATTCAGTGAGGCCGGACTGGAGTTGGAGTTTAGAGATAAAATTTAAGATTCAGAAAATATTTCCAGAATTTATTTTTAGCTAATTAATAAGTTAATTTAAGTTAAAAGGAGGTTTGAGGATTTATTTAAGCAACTTGAGGTGAGTAGAAAATAAATTCACTTAAGTTCCATAATTAAGGGGTTAGTTAACTAAATTATTTAAGGATAGGTAAGGCTCTTAAGGTTGGAAATATACTAACTAAATATTATTTTCCCTTCACTTATTTAGAAATATTCGGTCACCCTTAATGACTAGACAATTCATTTGCCAATTCACCCTTTGACCCATTCTTTGTTAAGTTTAGCATGCAAACTTCTTTAATTATTAATCAACCTTAATTAATTAATAAGCAATATTCTAACCTAGATTATCAGGTAGAGAATCGGTCATAGCCTCCAACAAAACACCCCAACAAATTATTTGTTATAAACCAAAATTCAAATTTCAAAGGTGGAGACTTGGTCTTGCATTTATCCCACCTATATTGCACCCATCTCCCTCACTCCCCTAGCCGCAATTTCTCCCCCCCACCCTCTCCACCGAATTCAGAGCCTTATCAGAGTAGAAAAACCGTGAGAATCCAGTGAGAGTAAGGAGAGAAAGAAATCGAGTGAAGAGCAAGATAAGAAAGCGCTCCACCTCCTCCGCGCCGGATCGTCTCATTCTTTCGTTTTTCGTTCAAAACGAAACCAGGCATGCATATATTCTTCCTTGACTCTTCAATCAAGTCCTATTATCAAATTTTTACATTTCATGATCATTATTTCCATGACAAAACCGAAACACATCAATAATTTTGAAAATAAATGCTGCAAGTTTTTGGCTCTTCCAATTCAAGCTTCACGGTTTCATTTGTTTTGTGGGTTTCAGGTATTGGTTCGATTCCAGGCTCCAAAGGTGCCATCTAGACATGTAATAGGATACATTAGGACCATGTTGGTCCATTCATTTAACCCCATGCACGCTGGAAAACCCGAAGATGACAGCAACTTCACCTTTTGACCATTTGAGCTTTTCGAAATTCAGTTTGCTGTCAAAGGAGAAATGAATCTGATCATGGCTGCCCCAAGGCCTATAGCCATGGTTAGATCACTTCCCTAGCATGTCTAAGACGTGACTAAGTCGCCCTTTTGGAGGCTTGGTCCATGGTGAATCGGTTTTTACAATAAAACTCAAGAACAGCCCCTCCCCACTTTCGGCCCTCTCATTTTTACAGCACGTATGGTTCGATTTTGTGGAACGGTGTGGATCTTGGTTGGCCAATGGCCCTTAGCCATGGTTCATACCATACCCCTAGATGTCTAGATCGTGTCATGGTCAATCAAATGGCGACTGGAACGATCCGTGACAGCAAAACAAGAGCATTGCCCGACGCGCAGAATTTGTGCTCTCGGGTGTGACGTTCGGTTGAGTTATGGTGTGATGCGAATTGTGGCTGGCCTAGTGTAAAGCCCGAGATTATATCATTTTAATTCGGGATTATTTAATTTACGAATTTTGGAATGATAAATTAGATTCCATGGTTTTTGTAATTAATTAGGATTGAAATGGAATTAAAAAGAGTTGCGAGGACCGATTTGCAAATAGTGAAAAGTTGAGGGACTAAAGTGCAATTATTGGGTTAGAGGACACTTGTCTTGCCCTTGGACATGCATGTAATATATATATAAAAACAACACATTTCCTCCATTATTGAAACAAAAACCACCCGAGAAAGGTTCCAGAGAAAAAGCTTTTATTTCGTGAATTCAAATTGATCTTGTGAGAAATCCAACCGTTGGAGTTTGAATCCGACTTCAGTATTGTGTCCATATCAACGTAGGCTACAACTGGACGTAAGTTTTACTACGTTTTGACATGTTTTGAAATTATGATGTTGTAGGAATTTGATATAATTCATATAGGATGTTCTTGACATGTTATACATCGTAGAATCGAAGTTAGATCAGGAAACAGATTGATTCGGGAATTGTTATGATTTTCTGATTATATTGATTGGGAATTGAATAGATTTGGATTATAGATTGATTACAAATTGTATCGGATATGGGTTATGATTTGTAATTAATATCTGGTAATATGGTATTGATGGGAATACTGAGATTGTGCCGATGTGCCGCTGATTGGAATTAATTCAGATTAATCGGATTCAGTGGTAAATTGAGAATGTAATATTGATATTATGATTCTCGATATGTCATTTCAGAGTTACAGAGACAGTCTTGAGTTCAGAACTAATATTGCTGCAGACCGAGACTACGAACGAAAGGTATAAGTCAATGAGGTACCGGGAGAACGACTCAAGTAGGATATACTTGAGTTTCCCTAAATCACATATTTTAGTTTATTGCATTGATATTGCATTGATTTGATTGATGTACTTGTTCACTTGATTTATAGATAGCAGGTATTAGAATAGTAATCTTATGACAGAAGTGCCTGATAGTGGCGGGATCGCCACGGGCACATTGCACGATGTCATAAGATAGTGTATTGGCGATTGTGCCAAAGTCTGTCACTGGAGGATTGGCTATCGATGTGGATAGAATGTAGCTTCTTCTATTACTGGTGATCGGTACCGTATCGATGTGGATAAAATTATAACTTCTTCTATTACTGATGATCGATGTCATATCGATGTGGATAGAATCGGAGTTTCTTCTATTACTGGTGATCGATACTCTGCCGTTGTGGATAGAATCAGAGCTCCTTCTATTACTGGTGATCGATACTATATCTATGTGGATAGAATCGGAAATTCTTCTATTACTGTTGATCGATATGGAATGCCAACTTCTAGAAACCGGGATCCCTAGACTAGGATGGAGTCTAGTCTGAATTGTAAAGTTACAAGCATTGTCGACAGTCTGTGATTGATTATGTTTCAGATTTCGATACATATTGCTGTTACCTGTTACATGCTTTATATTTGTTTATATGATTGCATGTTTCGTTGATTTATACTGGGATTATGTTCTCACGGGAATTATCCGGCTGTTGTCGTGTTTGTATGTGTGCATGACAACAGATGGGACATGTTCAGGGTTGAGGAGATGAAGAGAGATCGTGATTAGAGTGGAGGCTCCGGACTTGGATAGAGATAGGGTTGGACACTTGATATTTGTTGTTAAACATTAGCTGAATAAATGTATGTGATACAGGACTAGTATTTTTATATTGAGATGTATATACATTTTATTTCACTACGTTCCGCATTTTTTAAAAAAAAAATTAAACCCTGTTTTATAATTCATTAATTAGTCCTAATTACGATTAAGAACATGATTAGCGTCCGGGTCACCACAGCAGGTGGTATCAGAGCGATAGATCCTTTAGACTGAGATAGAAGAGAATGAGCGGGGTAGATTGAGTTTTCTTTCCTTGCATGTGATTGCTAGCATGATATTTATTTTAATTTTGACTTTCATTGTGTGTGCTAGCATGACATTATGCTTTACTACTTTAAAATACATGTTATCTAATTATCTGATTTGAATTGGTAATATGTATTATTGAGTATGAATCAGATTTGATTCTTGATCAGCAGTAAGATGATCAGAGAAAGATTGGAACAGATTTGTAGTATTTGAGTACTAATGTTTTGATAAGCAGATATACCTCTACGGAGAATTCGGGAAAGGGGTAGTACTTCCACTGAACAGATAGATGTATCAGAAACTCAGATGGAAATACAGTTGGAAGAGTTTCAGTTATTTCAGCCGCCGATTCTGAGTGGTATCGAGACGTCTGAAGATTGAGAGAACTGGGTTGATGACATAGAAATACTGTTTGATTTACTTGATTATTCAGATTAACAGAGAATTAAACTGATATTCCACCAGTTACGAGAGACTGCCAGAAGTTGGTGGATTACAATCAAAGGAATGTTAGAACAGAGAGGTACAGTGATTTCGTGGGAAATATTCAGAACTGAATTTTATCGAAGATTTTTCTCAGTTTCGTACCGAAAGGACAAGAAAGCAGAGTTTGAGAATTTAAGATAAGGTCAACTGAATATTGAAGAATATGTTGCTAAATTCTCTACTCTACTGCGTTTTGCTCCTCATGTAGTTGGGAATGATGAAGCTGTAGCGAATCAGTTCATCAGAGGATTGAACTTGGAGATATTTGCATTGATGAATATACATCGACCTTACCATTTTGCTGATGCCTTGAGTAAAGCGAAGAGAGCGGAGGCGAGTCTGATTAGACAACTAAAAAGGGTGTGTGCGATGCAACCCCAGACACAGCAATCCCCTCTCCGATTTGATCGCGGCAGCACGAGTGGAAAGCAAGATGTGCTGAAAGCTCGAAAGAAGCCATTCAAGAAGTTAGCGAGTGGTTCCTCTAGTTCCAGTTGTTCGAGCCCGAGTTATACTGGAGTTTCTGCAGAATGTGCGGAGGAAGACATCCCACGGAGCAATGCCAGGGAGTTACTGGTAGTTGCCATATCTGGCGACAGTCTGGACATTTTGCGAGAATCTAGCCACAGAGAGGTTCCCGCAGATTTCAGGGAGCAGAATCATCTGGTGGTGGTGATCGAGGAACAGATCCAAGGCACACTTGATGATAAAGTGACATGTACTGATCTTTTATGATTATGTTGCATACGTATTGATATATATATACTAATGCATTTTCTACGATTATCTTTGACTGAGTTGCATTGATATATGCTGTACCTGTTGGGTCTGTATTTACTGTAGTATTGATGTCTTTACCTTTTGGGGAAATGATTTGATATTGGAGATTTCTGGGAAATATCATATACTACAGTGAGAAGAGAAATGAGATCGAATTAGATTGAGTTAAACTGTGTTGTACTTGTGTTGTCTGATTATGACCGTAGTATTGATATTGATATGTTGAACAAGTACAAAGCTATTGTAGATTCTTACCCAGAGATGGTAAGATTCGGACCTGAAATGGCCGAAGAATGACTAATGTACGGTAAGGATTTTCGATTTTGAATTCCTTTGATTTCCGTATTAATTATGATTCGATGATTATCGAAAGCAATGGAGTTATTCCTTATACATTCAGTTGATTACTGGAAATGAATATACCATGAGTTGATTTGTCAGTAGCAGGAGAATTGCTAAAGTCTTTCTAGACGAAATTCCGGATTTGCCTTGTATCAGGGAGAGTGAGTTCCGCCTTGATTTGATACCAAGTACTGGTTTTATTTTAGAAGTCCGTACAGAATGATACTGATTGATTTGAAAGAATTGAAATATCAGTTAGAAGATTTACTGACCGAAAGTTACATCTGATTGTTTGTTTCTCTGTAAAATACTTCAGTTCTGATTATGGGTTGATGAATCCTGTATTCAAAGGTATTCTGATGATTTTATGCCGTTTATCTATGATATTTTGTGATATACTAGTGGCATATGACTTACTGAATCGAATATCTTGTATTGAAGGATCTGAGAACTGAAATTGTTGTATACAGAAATTGTTCAGATATGAATCTTGATTGAAACAGATTGTATTCCGAGTATGTGATATCCGAATATGGTATACCGATTGATATTAGCACAGCTGAGGCAGTGATCAGTGGCTGAGAATGACACCGAGTCAGAAATGTCAGAAATTTATTTTTTCATGAGTTTAGCAGATTATGATATGTGACTGTTGTTTTGAAATTGCTTACGAATTGTTATTGTTCTAAAACAGTATTTGAGACAGAGTATATTGTTTGGGAGACATTACATTCGAAGATGATATAGCAGTTGATCTAAACAATGTTGAAGATGTAATCGATTAGTCAGATCGACAATATTGTCAGAAATTACGTTCTATGAGTTTATTAGATCAGTATAGATGATTGATATTTAGAATATGAGCCATTGCTGTTATTCTGAATCCGTATTTGATACAGATTGTTGTATGTTGTTGAGATTATATACAGTTCAAGCCGAATCAGAGCTGATTTTGAAAGTTACAGCAGTTCAGAAGTTTGATCAGAATGTTGAGAACTGGATTTCGATAAGCAGAGTAGGGTGTCAATCAGAATATCAGGTAGGTACTACTGTATTATATGTGAGTAACCAAATTGTTTATGCCGAATATTTCGAATCTGAAATGATAGATATTTGTCAGAAGCGCACAGTAGTCAATTCAGTATTCTTGTTGGTAACAGAAAAGATATGATAATTCGAAAAGACAGTTTTGATATAAACAGAATAGATCAGTTGTAGCAGAATTTGTACGTAAATGTCTGAATCGTCGATAGATGAAGACAAAAAGATAAAAACCAGGAAATTTGTTATCTAGATTATCGGTTCTTGAATAGAAATGGGAGTACATTTCTATGGATTGTGTGACGATACTACTGAAATCCTGACAAGACTGTGCTGTGATGTGATTATGATTGACAGATTTCTCGAATCTGCCTCTATTATGTTGTACAGGAAGATGTACAGACATGATTAGATGACTGAGATTTGTGTAAGAAAAGGGGTCAGATTGTATTGAATGCCAAAGTTAATTATATCATACTATGATTTTTGATTGATTCTGTACTTTTGGCAGAGTATACAATAAACTCTTTTATCTATTGTCTATAAATCGACGGATAGTCGGAGCAAACTATCCTGAGACTAGAGGATATCCAGGACATGTAGTGCTGGATTTTAGCACTAGTTGACATGATTTATTGTCACTTTGTGAATGATCGTATAACTATAGCTATCAGATGAGTATTGAGATAGCTTCAGTTGCGGTATTGTACAGTGAGAACTATAAATTTCCTTTGCATAGAGATAATAACTCGGAGATACCTGAGATTGGATCTTATAAGGTCAGAGATACGATAAAGAAATTGAAGCTGACACAGAAAGAAATGAAGATAGCTCAACATAGACAGACTGAATGTATCAACGTCGGATGATGACTGTTGATATTTGAGGTTGAAGATTGAATATAACCCTGATTGAAATTATCAGATTGATAGGAAATAAGAGTATTGATTTGTTATGAGCTGCTAATTGGTATATACGGATGTTGTATAGCCAGTATTTTGATATTGATTTTGTCAGAGTTACTTTAAGTTATATTATGATATTATATTTCTTGAAGTATTATTCCAAGTTGGAATCAGAATCAGTAGAAGAAAGATAATTCTGAATGAAGATTATTCTGCTATTGAAAGTGTAATGGAGTTGTTAGAATATCGAAGAAGCTACTAAGAGATAGAATTTGATATGAGACAGGAATTCCCAGAGTCATTCCACTGATGTGAGTTTACTAATTCAGTTTCTGTTATTTCTGATTTGATTACCTGTGATATGATTGCTTGAGATTTCGAGGACGAAATCATGTCTCAGAGGGGGAGAATTGTAAAGCCCGAGATTATATCATTTTAATCCGAGATTATTTAATTTACGAATTTTGGAATGATAAATTAGATTCCATGGTTTTTGTAATTAATTAGGATTGAAATGGAATTAAAAAGAGTTGCGAGGACCGATTTGCAAATAGTGAAAAGTTGAGGGACTAAAGTGCAATTATTGGGTTTGAGGACACTTGTCTTGCCCTTGGACATGCATGTAATATATATATAAAAACAACACATTTCCTCCATTATTGAAACAAAAACCAACCGAGAAAGGTTCCAGAGAAAAAGCTTTTATTTCGTGAATTCAAATTGATCTTGTGAGAAATCCAACCGTTGGAGTTTGAATCCGACTCAGTACTGTGTTCATATCAACGTAGGCTACAACTGGACATAAGTTTTACTACGTTTTGACATGTTTTGAAATTATGATGTTGTAGGAATTTGATATAATTCATATATGATGTTTTTGACATGTTATACATCGTAGATTCGAAGTCAGATCAGGAAACAGATTGATTCTGGAATTGTTATGATTTTCTGATTATATTGATTGGGAATTGAATAGATTTGGATTACAGATTGATTACAAATTATATCGGATATGGGTTATGATTTGTAATTAATATATGGTAATATGGTATTGATGGGAATACTGAGATTGTGCCGATGTGCCGCTGATTGGAATTAATTCAGATTAATCGGATTCAGTGGTAAATTGAGAATGTAATATTGATATTATGATTATCGATATGTCGTTTCAGAGTTACAGAGACAGTCTTGAGTTCAGAACTGATATTGCTGCAGACCGAGACTACGAACGAAAGGTATAAGTCAATGTGGTACCGGGAGAACGTCTCAAGTAGGATATACTTGAGTTTTCCTAAATCACATACTTTACATTATTGCATTGATATTGCATTGATTTGACTGATGTACTTGTTCTCTTGATTTATAGATAGCAGGTATTAGAATAGTAATCTTATGACAGAAGTGCCTGATAGTGGCGTGATCGCCACGGGCACATTGCACGATGTCATAAGATAGTGTATTGGCGATTGTGCCAAAGTCTGTAACTGGAGGATTGGCTATCGATGTGGATAGAATGTAGCTTCTTCTATTACTGGTGATCGATACCGTATCGATGTGGATAGAATTTTAACTTCTTCTATTACTGATGATCGATGTCATATCGATGTGGATAGAATCGGAGTTTCTTCTATTACTGGTGATCGATACTAAGCCGATGTGGATAGAATCAGAGCTCCTTCTATTGCTGGTGATCGATACTATATCGATGTGGATAGATTCGAAAATTCTTCTACTGTTAATCGATATGGAATGCCAACTTCTAGAAACCGGGATCCCTAGACTAGGATTGAGTCTAGTCTGAAATGTAGAGTTACAAGCATTGTCGATAGTCTGTGATTGATTATGTTTCAGATTTCGATACATATTGCTGTTACCTGTTACATGCTTTATATTTGTTTATGTGATTGCATGTTTCGTTGATTTATACTGGGATTATGTTCTCACCGGAATTATCCGGCTGTTGTCGTGTTTGTATGTGTGCATGACAACAGATGGAACAGGTTCAGGGTTGAGGAGATGAAGAGAGATCGTGATTAGAGTGGAGGCTCCGGACTTGGATAGAGATAGGGTTGGACACTTGATATTATTTGTTAAACATTAGCTGAATAAATGTATTTGATACAGGACTTGTATTTTTATACTGAGATGTATATACATTTTATTTCACTACGTTCCGAATTTTAAAAAAAAAATTTAGACCCTGTTTTATAATTGATTAATTAGTCCCAATTACGATTAAGAACATGATTAGCGTCCGGGTCACCACACCTAGGGCCCTTAGCCATGGTTCAAATCATTCCTTGGGATGTTGGTAAGAGTCTCTGATCGGTGGTTCAAGCCCCAATGGCCGGTAGTCTCGAAAACGACACAAGAAAAACAAATGTGCAGCTGCTGTAATTTTGACAGCAAGTGTGCTGTTGTTCTCAGGCGCCGTTCGAGTTCTTGGTTGGCTTTTAGCCTATGACCTTGGACTGTACAGTGCCTCATCGAGTTAGGAAGGTCATGTTTTTGACCGTTCATGATTCGGATCATTTTCGAGGTCGTACGAGAATTTACGGTGCGATGTGCCAAATTGACTCTCGAAAGAGCGTTTCATGTTTTGGCCTCCATTCACCTAGATTTCGACCCCCGCCATTTTAGGGGTATTACTTCATCATTTTAAGCGTATTTTAATCATGACTATATGAAGTTTCAGTGTTGGTTCGGGTTGGTTCGGAGTCATGATTAAATACGAAGTCGTTAGGTGTAATTGTCACATTTTCGAATGTTATTGCATAGTTTGGTCCCATAAATCTATTGCATATTTTCATGGCCTATTTAGGTTGCAGCGAGCCTGGGAGCGATCCAATCCATTCAGTAAAATTAGTACATGATATTTAACTCAGTTATTTAATTATATTACGTGCAAAAATACAAATTTTGAGATTTATGCGACATTGCTTGTGGTCACTTTACTATCATGATTAAATCCTGTCGCCAGTTACCGGTCCGATCGTCAATTACCGGTTATGGGAGCATTATTAAATTCGGTCGCCAGTTACCGGTCCGGTCGCCAGTTACCGGTCAGTTCAGTTGTTTCACCCAGTATACTGTGGCAGTAGTCTGATCAGACGTACATTATTAAATCCGGTCGCCAGTTACCGGTCCGGTCGCCAGTTACCGGTCAGTTCAGTATAGTGCAGGGACTACATGCGTAGACCATAATCTCACCAGAAAAATTATTACATGCTATTTCAGTACAGGGCTCCAAGGAGCAAACATTTTCACTATGATTTTCAGTTAAGTTATGTACGTATTATAATTAATCATGACATGACATTTGTACGTTATGCCTCATGACATGATATTTTCACTTGCATGAAATTTTACTATATATTTACTTGTTATTTACGATATATGCATGTTGAGTCTTTAGACTCACTAGACTTGATTGTTGTAGGTACTGATGATGTCGGGACCGATGGCGGGGACCAGTGAGCTAGCTCGAGTCGGCAGTAGTAGGACCCGATGACCTCAGTTCAGCATTTATTATTATTTTATTGCTCAAACATTTTAATTATCGGTGGATAAACTTTTTACTGTTATTTTGAAAATGTTAATTTCTTCCGCTGCCACTTTGAACATCAAACTTTATTTATCAGTTCAGTTATGAATGAGGCAATTTTAATTAATTAAAAAGAAAAATTTTAAATTTTCCGCAAATTTTCAAGTAAGGATTTTTAGACTTCTACATGAATTATCACCAAAAGAAGAAATTCTTTCACGATGCAAAGTTTTACCTATGGGATGATCCATACGAATTCAAGAGATGTGCTGACCAAGTTATAAGGAGATGCGTAGCGGAGGAAGAAGCGAAAGTAATTCTTGAACAATGCCACTCTTCACCATATGGCAGTCACTTTGGAGCATCAAGAACAGCACCAAAGGTATTACAGTCTGGCTTTTATTGGCCCACTTTGTTCAAAGATAGTTATACCTTAGCCAATTCATGTGACAGATGCCAAAGGGTTGGCAATATTTCTAGATGCCATGAGTTCCCATTGACCAATATTTTGGAAGTTGAACTTTTTGATGTTTGGGGTATTGACTTCATGGGACCTTTCCCATCTTCTTTTGGTCAATCGTATATTTTGCTTGATGTAGTTTATGTGTCAAAATGGGTGGAAGCAATTGCCACCAATACTAATGATGCTCGAGTGGTTGCTAACTTTGTTCACAGGAACATCTTCACAAGATTTGGGACACCAAGAGCCATAATAAGTGATGAAGGTACACATTTTTGTAATAAAATCTTTAACTCACTTTTGGCTAAATATGATGTGAATCATAAGGTGACCCTGGCATACCACCCACAAGCAAATGGACAAGCCGAAGTATCCAACCGGGAGATTAAGCAGATATTGGAGAAAAGGTGAAGACAAACCGGAAGGATTGGGCACTAAAGTTGGATGATGCTTTATGGGCTTACAGAACGGCTTACAAGACACCTATTGGGATGTCACCTTATAGCTTGGTCTTTAGTAAGGCCTGTAACTTACCACTGGAATTGGAACACAAAGCTTTTTGGGCCGTGAAAAAGCTCAACTTTGACATGGAAGCATCTGGTGAGCAGCGGCTATTGAAATTGAATGAGATGGAGGAGTTCAGAAATGAGGCTTATGAGAACGCAAAGATCTACAAGGAGAAGACCAAGAAATGGCACGACAACCATATCTTGCATAGAAATTTCGAGCCCGGACAACAAGTATTGTGATACGAATCTGACCGGGTGTTACGTGCTAATGGTTGAAAGGAGATTTAAGATGCGTTGTTGCCGCGGACTTTAAAGCTTGATTGTGATTAAAAATGATTAATCAAGCATATTCAAGCAAGTGGTGGAGTTTAACAAAGAATATACCGAAGAACCTATAACGAGGGGACGCATCAAGAAGTTTAAACAAGCACTTCAAGGATTCATGGTGAACTACCAAGGAAGTTCAACAAATGGGGTGTCTAAATTAGAGGAGTTTGGGGAATATGGACACAACAATGGAAGTGTTTGGAATGTTATTCAAGTTTTAAATGACCATGAGGACAGCAGCATGCGCGCCCTAGCACAAGATCTCGAGCAACCGCGCGCGTAAAGGGGCAGCAGGTGACGCGCACCAGCGCCACATTTGGCGCGCGCCATCGCGCGAGTTCCGGCGCTGCCGCGCGCCGGATGCTTTTGAATGGCCGAATCTCGCGCGCCACCGCGCGAGATCATGCGCAGCCGCGCGTCCTACCGTGTCAAAATTTTTATCTACTTTTATTAAGCCTTTTCACACAACTTTTCTTGTATTTTATTGTTTATTTAATGCATTGTAAGGACTATGAACGAAACATTATTGAATGATATAAGAAAAACTTGAGGTTCTCTCAATTTTCAAAGCTTTTAGCTTTGTTCTTCACAAGAAGAAAACCAAATCAAACTTATCAAAGATTTTCATCTTTGTGGCGTTTGTCGATTGTTTTTCGTACGGATTGTCAAAACAAGATCTTTGAAGGTTCGTTTGAAATTCAATTGTTCTTATCGTTGATGTTTGTTGCTAAGTGTTAATCGCTTAGAGGTGAATATCACAAATCTTTACTTGTTTCAAAAGATCGGGACAACATAATCAATCCTTGTTCGTTATTGAATTAAGGGCTCGATTTCAATAATCGTGTTTGCTTTTCATTCGTACGAGGATTCGCATCATAATGTTGTTCAATTCACGCCTCAAACTATTTCCTGGTAAGCTAAAATAAAGATGGTCGGGGCCATTTACAATAGAATCAGTCTAACCATATGGAGCGATTGAGCTAAAGTGCAATGATGGAAGAACGTTTAAAGTAAATGGTCAACGGATCAAGCATTATTATGGGACTGAAGTACGACATCTTGACAACATTCCTTTGGGCGGATCGACTCGATGTAGACTCAAGTAAGTATCTTGTTCTTCATTTTCAGATCTGTCTAAAAAAATAAAAATAAAAATAAAAAAAATTCGTTCTGTTATCAGATCTGTGTTATCCTTTCGTTTATATTTTCAGATCTTTATAAAATTTCGTTTTGTTTTCAGATCAGTGTTATACTTTCGTTTCTGTTTTCAGATCCGTGTTATCCTTTGTTCTGTTTTCAGATCTGTTTTATCCTTTCGTTTCTGTTTTCAGATCTGCGTTATCCTATCGTTCTTAGTTTTTGTGGATCTGTGAATTTTCGAAAATTCTGTGTTTGTTCCTTGGAATTTTCGAGTGCACCGTATATTTTCGAGTACAATAAAAAAAATATCAAATTTCTTGGCTTTGCACAGTCTAAGTGAGACAGTTGCGAGTGTCCACGAGTTGAGTCTGATTGGTTTGATATACAAGTACAAATCTTGAGTACATCTTAGAGAGAATTATCAAATTTGAGTGAAAACACTTGAGTGCGAGCGTTATTTCTTTGGAGTGACCGGTGAGTATTTTGTAGTGAGAAAAAAAAAAGAGTCGAGTGAATTTTTCACTGGAGTGACCAGTGAGGATTCTTGGTGAGAAAACTTATTCTTTATTATTTTACTAACCTTTTCTTGCAGGTATAATTGTTGACAAATGTCAATTTCAAACAATGTTGAGAGGGTTGGATAGAATATGGGAGAAGGAGTTTAAGCCTCTACGTGAGAGGTATAGGCGGAGTGAAGAAGAGGAAATACATGATAGGCAATATGATGAGGATAGGCGACATAGAAGATTTGGAGGGAATAGATCATTGTATTTGCATCGTGATGATGATAGGGGATGTGAGGATAGTAGTGGGTGTAGCAACCGGGGAGAGAAAATCATTGCTAGACCAATGGAGCAGTCGAGATGTGAAGCTAGCAAATATGAATATCAAGGTACATTTAAAAACTCAAATTCTAGTACTTGTGATATTATATGTTGTTGGTGTTTAGCCGTTGGGCTTGATATTAGCCAATGTCCACGTGAGGAGGTGACCGTAGTAAAATCACAAGTTGAGCTTAAATCTCAAATGGAGGTTGGCGTTGAGGTTGTGGTTGAGGGTGAGAGTGTTGTTAAATTTGAATCTCAAGTTGAGGTCGTAGTTGCACTTAAATCTGAAGTTGAGGCTAGATTTGATGATGATTGTATATCACTAGTTGGTGAGTCAAATGATGTTAAATTGTGTACAATGGAAAGTGAATCATTGGGTGGTAAAGAAATGTGTGATTTGTCTATTAAGGAAGAGGAGAGTAGGCAAGAAGAAACTTTGTTGCACAAAACATTTGAAGAAAAACATATTTCTTTTGCTCAATTGAAACGAAAAGAAATCATTAATGATCAATTGAAATGTATTGAAAAGAGTGGAAAAAATGTGATATGGTCGAAAGAGTGAGTGAACAAAAGAGTGAGATGACCATAAAAATAAAAAAAAAAGAAAAGAATGAGATAAAAGAAAAAGAACAAGAAAAAGAGGCCAAAGAAAATAAAAAAAAAAAGAACTTTATGGCCCAAAAGAGTGAGATGGAGAGATGCTTATTCTTGCATAAACCATTTCATGTACCTTTGTACGAAGTGGTTTATTGTTATGGTGATGATATAGCCGGTTCAATTCCGAGCATTGCTGTAATGCCCTAGATGGTCATATTTAAAATGCAAAGATGAAATGTTGCTTGAAGAGAGACCGCACCCGCGCCTAGAGAAGCACCGCACCCGCGGTCCAAGAAAGAGTGCACCCGCGGTTGATGGACAGAGAGTTGGAAAGTATTTACAGAAATGACACCGCACCCACGGTCGACGTTTATGCAAATATGGATGGACCGCCGAAGCTTGAGCGCAGCCGCGGTTCATTAACTACCGCACCCGCGGTCATGCGTGTTACTTGAAAAATATGACACTTGCCCCTCAACATGCAAGATATATATATATTGTGTGTCTTCATTTCTCTCCTAGCACAGCTGAGACCACCGAGAGAAAGAGAAAAGTTCAAGGAAAGGGAAAGTTCTCTCTTTTAAAGCTAGTTTGTACAAGATTTTCACATCCAAACGTTAATCCGATTTCGGTTTTGAACTCCTCTCATCAAAGGCTTTAAGGGGATGTAAGTTTCATTCATTTCCTGCATGATTTGAAATATTGATGTTGGGGAAATTGTGAATTACACTAGATTATGTGTTCTTGCGAAGTTAGTGACTATATATTCGTAAACGGATCGATTATCGTATGTCATATGCAATTGTTACGATTTTCCAGCATGTTTAGAGTTAACTTGTGCAGATTTTGAGTACTATCATATGCTTATGATGATGATTATGAGTTGAGACCTGTGAATTATTGATATATGTTGAGAGATGGATTGACCGATATCGAGAAATTACGTCGTTATGCCGTCAAATTGTACCGAGATCAAGTATTGAATTGGATATGTGTTGATTGAGATTAGAGATTGATAGAATATGTATCAACATTTCCATTTCAGATTTGATAGTGACAGATTCGTCTTCGAGACTTTGACTGCGACACAGATTGTGCGATGAAAGGTATAATTCATGTTTTGTTTGGGGAAGACACAACTCAAATGAGATTCAATTTGAGTTTCCCAACCAAATCACATACTAGAATTGTTGTTTATCTTTTGATATGAAATTGATTTGTGTATAGATTTATATTCAAACCTCTTGATAGGATGATGTCTTGTTTATGGATTTATATTCAAGCCGTTGAGATAGGAGAGTCATTGACAGACTTGCCAAACTAGATGTTCGGTGGTATCGACGCTTCGGATCAGATTCACTCCGATTGTAGACATTCGATACAGACATGACCGAAGTCTAGGAATAAGACGTACAGTTACCCCGATTGGGAGGGTAGGTGACAGACAGTGACGTCTTATTCACACCGGGATCCCTAGAGTAGAGTCGAGTCGAGTCAAGACATGATTTGATTTGAATTGCATGTTTATATAGATTGGTTTCATAGACTATGGAGCCCATTATTATTGCTTTGATTCTTGATTTATGATTACGTATCAGCATGTATACATGTTTTATACTGGGATTTGTTCTCACCGGAGTTTCCGGCTATTGTTATGTCTGTATGTGTGCATAACAACGGGTGGGGCAGGATCAGGGTCGCGACAGAGATGAGAGATTGACATAGCGTGGTGATCACGGGCGTAGCAGATGAACTAGTAGTTGTACTTTTGATATGGACTGTATTTAATTACTGGTTTGTAGAATATGAATAAAACGAGGCATGTATATTATGTTTGTTGTAATGAAATGAATATAGAATTATCTTGTGCTTGAGTTGTAAACATTTGATTTAATGTTAAAATCAAAATTTTGACCCGTATTTTGAACAAGGATCCGATTAATCCCGAAAAGAATTGAGTTAGAGCCCGGGTCCCCACAATTGCTATTTCTTATTTGCAGGTTCTTGGGGCTGTCATACCAAGGAGACAAGTGAGTTTTACTAAAGGGATAACCCAAGGGTCCGACCCTCGAGAATACAAGTACCATCGCGATGAGGTAAGTTTAGTTGCCAACACAACAACTATGAGGTATGACTTTCTTCCTTACTTTAAAGTTGTATTGCTTTGTTTTCAAGAATTTGTAGAACGGGTTGCAAGTTTGGTGGTTAGAGAACTGGGTGTCAGTTTGTCTTTATTCCTTAAATGTTATGGATGTGAGACTATTGATGAAATGCATGTACTTTTTATGAACTTTGATTTTCCACGAGTTACTAAGTTAGTAGGATTTGTTTGCTACAAGGGTTTATATGCATTAGACTTAAATTTTTGTGATGAGATAAGATATTGCATTGATATTACACGTGACGTATCTTATTTCCATGATTTATACTTGATTAGTGATGATTGTAAAGATTACATGGATAGTACATTTAATGTGTTCTATTTGCATGATTTATGTTGGTTTGATGATGGTTTTGAGGGGGGCAAGGATGAACATGACTGTTTCTTTGTTCATGATGAAAACATGTTAAAGGAGAATAAAATTTTCATCCTACACATATTGCATGAGTTGTTGCTTGATTTCGAGGCACATGACGTGTGTTTAATTGGTAGCTATGAAGTAACTAGAGCCATAGATATGATGCATGAATTTTTACTATGGTTGCATATGAGGAGGTATATTGAGTGGAATTGTGAAACATGCATTGCACGTAAGAATTTTTATGATCATAATAATTACAATTTTAAGGAGGATAAATTGTTTATTCTAAATTCATTGCATGAGTTATGTGCTGGTGATGCATATAGTGGTGTATTTATCTTTGATAAAATGCATGATTATATGTGTTGGTTGCATATGAAGAAGTATGTTAAGTGGTGTAGTCAAGGGTGCATTGGATATGAGGAAAGGGCATTTAAGTTTGATTCTTATGTGTTGTATCAATTATATCTTATTCCTAGTGGACTACGGTCGTACACGTGTATAGATTTCAATTGTGTGTTAACGAGGTCTAAGAAGGGTAGAAATCTTATCTTTGTGATAGTTAATGATATCTTATCATTTGGTGTCATTCGTCAATTGGTGTATGTTGAGGTTGTTATATTGACAGTGAAGGCAACCATGGAGTTAGGGCTCAAAGCATTAAAGGAGCACGTGGGCAGTAGCACCTACAATCTTGAGCTTAAAGGTAAGCATGTTGATAATATACTTTTTGTTATTACTAACTTGCTTCGTTTTTGTGTAGGTAGACAAGATTTGAGCACAAATCTTTTTGAAGAAGGGGAGTATGATACGAATCTGACCGGGTGTTACGTGCTAATGGTTGAAAGGAGATTTAAGATGCGTTGTTGCCGCGGACTTTCAAGCTTGATTGTGATTAAAGATGATGAATCAAGCATATTCAAGCAAGTGGTGGAGTTTAACAAAGAATATACCGAAGAACCTATAACGAGGGGACGCATCAAGAAGTTTAAAGAAGCACTTCAAGGATTCATGGTGAACTACCAAGGAAGTTCAACAAATGGGGTGTCTAAATTAGAGGAGTTTGGGGAATATGGACACAACAATGGAAGTGTTTGGAATGTTATTCAAGTGTTAAATGACCATGAGGACAGCAGCATGCGCGCCCCAGCACAAGATCTCGCGTAACCGCGCAGCCGCGCGTCCTTTTGTGTCAAAATTGTTATCTACTTTTATTAAGCCTTTTCACACAACTTTTCTTGTATTTTATTGTTTATATAATGCATTGTAAGGACTATGAACGAAACATTATTGAATGATATAAGAAAAACTTGAGGTTCTCCCAATTTTCAAAGCTTTTAGCTTTGTTCTTTACAAGAAGAAAACCAAATCAAACTTATCAAAGATTTTCATCTTTGTGGCGTTTGTCGATTGTTTTTCGTACAGATTGTCAAAACAAGATCTTTGAAGGTTCTTTTGAAATTCAATTGTTCTTATCGTTGATGTTTGTTGCTAAGTGTTAATCGCTTAGAGGTGAATATCACAAATCTTTACTTGTTTCAAAAGATCGGGACAACATAATCGATCCTTGTTCATTATTGAATTGAGGGCTCGATTTCAATAATCGTGTTTGCTTTTCATTCGTACGAGGATTTGCATCATATTGTTGTTCAATTCACGCCTCAAACTATTTCCTGGTAAGCTAAAATAAAGATGGCAGGGGCCATTTACAATAGAATCAGTCCAACCATATGGAGCGATTGAGCTAAAGTGCAATGATGGAAGAACGTTTAAAGTAAATGGTCAACGGATCAAGCATTATTATGGGACTGATGTACGACATCTTGACAACATTCCTTTGGGCGGATTGACTCGATGTAGACTGGTGGTAGTCGGGCTGACGACGTTAAACCAAGCGCTTTTTGGGAGGCAACCCAAATTTTTGGTTTCTTTATTGCATTTCGTTTTCGGTTTTGCTTTTACTCTTGTATTATTATTTTAGGTTGTGTATTTTTGGTATAATGTGTTTTTATATCTTCCCAAATCTTACAAATCCCAGTTGTGTTTTTCAGGACTAAAAATTGGAGGAGAAAACAATTCCAAATAATGCACCCGCGCTGAAAAACGATACGCCTGCGGTGGTTTAAGACAGAAAATAAAGAATTTCCAATAGCAACATTGCACCCGCGGTTTAGTATTGGGCGCACCTGCATTAGATTGACAGAGCCAACATCGCACCCGCGGTACTTTTATAGTGCACCTGCGGTGTTTGCGGAATTAAGAATGATAATTTCCAGTAGGCAAAGTGCACCCGCGGTCATTTTGTTAGTGCACCCGCGCTGTTTTTCTAGAACCAATAGCGCACCCGCGCTACATTTTACACTGCACCTGCGGTCGATGAAAGTCGAAAAATAAAAAAATTCCAGTAGTCTTACCGCACCCGCCCTACGTTTTACACTGCACCCGCATTCGCTGATTTTAAAAACAGAAACGGGCAAACATTGGCATAAACGAATAACCCTTCTCCAAATTTTCTCCTCCATTTCGAAATACCTACTCTGAAAACACACTCCACACTCAAATTTTGTTCTTCCAAGCATAAATTTTCCACTACACACCTACTTAACTTCAATAACTCCATCCAATATCCATCTTATTCCACAAATTCAACACAAAACCTATGGTGTGAAAAGGGGGCTCAAAAATTTTCAACCAAGGATTAATTGGAGCTTCGATTTTGTTCTTCCAAGAGCCAATTCAACACTCAAGGTGAGCAAATCCATACTATATTGGATTTGAAATTCAGAAATTATTAGTGCCATTGGTTATGAAAGATATATCAAATTTAGTGGAGTATATTCTTGACATTGTTGATTGGAGTTGATTGGATTGGTGTGTATATTGTTGAGTTGTAGTTCTTGTGATTAATAAATTTGGGGGAGTAAAAAAATCATCAAGTTTAGTGAATTGGATTGAAGGAAAAGTTGGTGCTTTGATAGTGTTCGACAAAATGCCTCCAAGAAAGAAAAAATCAAAAGGTGCATCCTCGTCTTCAAATTATGATGCACACAAGTTTTGGGATGAGAAGGCGGAGGAGAATTATGCTAAAATTCTAAACAAGAGCATTGTGAAAGAAAGGGGATTTGACTTGAGCTTCCCACGAACTGAAATCGGATTCATGCTTATTGCTAGGCATTGGGAGGAGTTTGGCAAGCCACCACCGGATGCGATTATTTCATTGGTAAGAGAATTTTATGCTAACCTTAAGGTTAAGCATGATCACTTGAAAGTTTTGGTGCGAGGTAAGATGGTATCTTTTGATTATCATACCATCAACACAATGTATGGTATCCATCCAATCATGCATGATGAATATGAAGAATATCGGACCGAAGAAGTTGATTATAATAACATTCTTCAGACTATTTGCATTGAGGGAGCGGAGTGGCGAATGAGAGACAATGTACATTTAAGCCTAGCCAAATCTCATCTGAAAAATATTGCGAAGGATTGGTATTCCTTCATTTCGGCTAGGATTAAGCCTACTGAACATACTACTACTGTCATCAAGGAGAGGGCAATCCTGACGTTTTGCATCTTAACAGGAAAGACGATTGATTTAGGTCAATTGCTTCAGAACTCAATGCTAGATTATGCAAAAAATAACTCTCCTAGTGGACTCCTCCACCCTTCTCTTGTCACAGACTTATACCATTATGCGGGAGTGACTTGGGCAGCAAACGAAGAATTGTTTAAACCAAAAAATGCCATTGTTGTAATTCAACCACATAGGTCACTGGCATCTGATCAACAAGATACACGTGAAGCTCAAAGAGAATTCAACCGAAGAGCTGCTGAAAGACGTGACCATGCTCAGGCCCAACAACAACGAACACAACCACAACGAAGAAATGTGCGAGATAGATTAACTTATTTGGAAGAGGAGATGCACCAACAACGCCAAGACATGGACGCGTTTCGGTTTAGGACCGATACATTCATGGATTATATGATGGATTTCACATCTGTCTTGGCTCAACAATTTCCATCAGCTTCCACATCTGGTAATCCATTTCCACAACCTCCGCAATGGCCGCCCGCATATGATCCGCCTGAGTATCACCCACCACAAGAAGGAGCAGACGATGAGGATGGCGATGACCACTGACGGTCATTGCCCGAGGTATGTGTATTCCCTAACTTTCACGATCATTTGCATCGAGGGCGATGCACATATTTAAGTTTGGGGGAGATGTTATTTATATTTGCTTGTGTGTTTGTAGTGTCATTTAGTTTTATTTGAGTTTTTTATTTACTTTTGAGTTATTTGCTTGTGTGTTTGTAGTGTCATAGTCATGAAATTTTTTGAAATGGCCAATGATGAAAAAGAAAAAAATTGTGTATTGGAAGAAATGTCATGTATTTCATTCATGATCATCAATCAATTGGAAAAATTTTGAGAACAATCATGAGATTTGGTAACTTTGAGACTTATAATTTCTATACAACTCTGTGATTTTCATTTAATATTTAAATAAATTTTTGCAAACACGTATATGATTGAGGCAATCTTTGATCTTATTTGGGCCTATTTATATTGTTCATAAATATTCAATTGAAGCCCTCTTGAGCCTATTTGAGAAAAGAATTGTGTTCTTGAAATTTCTTGGAAACCAAGCACTTTTCTTTTGAATATATATTTATTCTGTTGATGCATTGAGACACCATTTTTTCACGATGATTAGATTCTACTTTGTGTTGGTGAATTGAGATTTTGTCTAGAACTATCCAAACAACACTCGAGGCGAAATACGGAAAAACTATGATTTAGGAATGATTTAGGTGATTTTTTTTTATCGGTTGAGCCTTTCAAGCTACCAAATAAAAATAATTTATCATTTGTCACCTCTTTGTAGCTTATATGAATTCGAATGACACACGTAAATATGTGTAAAAGACCCCCTTTCGATATCCTTTCAAATATCCCACATTTACCAACTCTTTGAATATCTTATACATTTATTTCCTACCTTCTCAAGGGAGTAAGAATTCAAAAGATCAAAGAAATTGAAATTCTCCTACAAAAGAAAAGAAAAAAATAAATAATATTTCATTGAAGAAGATGGAGAAAAATGGGAGAAAAAAAGAGAAGAAATGAATAAAAAATTGGAGATAAAAGAAAAAGTGAAGTATGCAAAAGAGATAAAAATTCAACTTACTCCCTTATTTGAATTCCTAATCTTCATTTGTAGCCATAAGCCAAGGCCTAACATTACAACCATTGCAAATCCTATTGACCTAGTCATAGTTGTCCAATATACTAGTGGAGAGGGATTGGGAGGATCAAGCCTATGGACAATCGATAAACACTTCCATTGAGTACGAATCTTGATCAGCTTTACACACACTTCATTGCGTCAAATATTTATTGTGTACTCTTTTTTTGAATGAATATTGCCTTGAACCCAATTTTTGCCGAAAAAGACCTCTTGATTGTGTTTGTAAAAATTGAAAATAATTGAAAATGTTTTGAAACATGAGTTGAAGAGACTAGAAGTTAAGAAAATTAACTGATTGCATGATTATATCCAGATGAAAATTGGTTGAATTGATTTGAATTGTAAATGCATGAAGAGTTGGTTAAATTATCTTGAGGCCAAGTTCTTTAAAATATTTCATGACTTGTTTGTTTGTGTTGTTTTGTTTTGCTCGGGACTAGCAAAATCTTAAGTTTGGGGGAGTTTGATAAATGCAATTTATTGTACTTTTATTACTTATTTTTAACTTGGAATTTTGTGATTATTGAGCAGGTTTAATGTGATTTGTTGTTGTAGTTTGGAAGCTTAGAATGAGAGTTTGGAGTAGTAAAGTATTGAATTGGAAAGTGCAAAAGATAAAAAAAATACAGAAGCAGCAGCGCACCCAGGCTTATACAAGCACCGCACCCGCAGTGAAGCAGTGCACCAGCGCTAAAATCCAGGCCGCACCTGCGCTCGCATACCAGAACCAACACCGCACCCGCGGTGTTCTCTTGACCGCACCCGCACTCCTAGAAAAACAGAATCCGGAAAATCTGTATTTTTGTGTGCTGCGCATGAAAGTCCAAGATATTGGTGTGCTACGAATCGAGGCTTGTCTGGAATATAAAAGGACATCATTTACTTACCATCTAGGGTATTGGGGAGCCAAGGAAGAGTGGAGGCTACTGCTAGGAGATTGAAGACTCAAGTTCATAAAGTTCTTTTGAAAAAAATTTGCAGCACAACTCCGGGGACGGACTCAGCACTTCAAACTCTGTTTCTAAGTTCTTCTGAAACGTTTGCCCTTTTTATTGCTTAAAAAGTACAAGAAATTTTTTTTTAAACACTCAATTTTCGGCCATATACATTTCCCACGTGAAAATATTTTTATAAAATATTTTACCCGTTTAAAATAAAATACCAACCATCTAGCATTTTAAAATCAAGTGCAATAGCCATAAAATGAAATCGTCAACTGTTGTACCAAACCTAAAAAGCTATAGTTTGAAAAGAATAGCCCATACTAAACCCCTCAAAAATCTCTCAAAAGCATAAATAAATAGTCTAAAAAATCTTTAGCTTAAATCTTGAATCATAAACGTAAATGCGAGAAAATAAAAGCGCTGGTCCTTGGGTTGTGTGCGCCTTCAGCCCAGTCAAATAATCCGTCAAGGCCTCCCTCATCTCACCTACATCCATCACACCTAGTGAGTCTAAAGACTCAACACACCATAATCTTGATAACAAGTAATACGTAAAACAGCCAACATATAACAGTGAAAAATACTTGTACTTAAAATATCGTTTTCATGAAGATGCATTAACTTCAAACATGACCATTTTCATAAATATTTTCATGATGCATAAACTTTAAATAGAAACATTTTCATAATGATGCAACAACCTTACGCATAAAAATTTTCATGACATGCATAACATAAACCTTAACATTTTCCTTTTTCCTCAACATGACATGACATAAAACATTTTTCATGATCATAAACATTTTTCCTTTTCCTTTTCTTTTTCCTTTGTTGAATCCAGATCGTTAATTGTGACTTTCCTGATCATGATCATAAATCGATGGATCCATCTACATGTAACCACAGTACTGGGCGGCGGGGGACACCAGCAACACTCTCACCGGTCAACTGGGCCCTGGCCTATCATTTTTCGAATAGAAATACGATCGTCGGGGCTCCCTTTGGGGCCTTTTCCCATAAATGGGCTCCCTCTGGGCCTTTTTTCCTCACGATATTCCCATTCTTACCGTTACCACAAAACCATTACCACATAACCGTTACCACATATTCGTAATGATGGAAACACGATCGTCGGGCTGCCACTGGGACCATAACCCTCACGACGTCGCCAACATTAACGACTTAGTCACAATCACTTCACTTCCTTCAACATTTACATTCTCATCACTTTATAAAAATCATGCATAACATAACATTTTGTTTTGAAACCAAGCATGCAACATGTCTCTTAAATGTCTTCCTTAAATCATAAAAATCCCTTAGACATTTAAAAATCATAATTTAATCATGAAAATTTCATAAATATTTAAAAATAATCATAATATCCTAAAAATAGCATTTAGGGCACTACCATGACGTTTACTAATTTTTGGTGTAAAAAGACCGTTTTACCCCTGGACGTAAAATTTCCCGTTTTTGACTTTTTTCTTAATTTCATTGACACTAACATGTCCCAAATAATTATTTAAGCCTACATGAATTTTCTCATATTTTTATTTAGCTTAAATCGAGGACTTTTAAATTAATCTTCAAATAAGACGTACTTATGCGTTTTAATCCCGAATTAAACCAAACCTTAATATAAAATTCCCAAATTAAAAACTTAGACTTCTAATAATTATTTAAGCTTAACCCTAATTTTTCATAATTTTATAAGGCCTAAACTAGGCGTTCCCCGATTTGTTTTTAAACTTAGACGTACATCCCGGTTTTGACTCGTATGGACTCGAAACTTAACCAAACTTAAACCAAAGCTTTATAACACATAACTAAACCATATTCAACCCAATAAAAGCCCATTAAGACCCTCGATCAACCTAGGATACCTACTGAAAATTTCTGCACCAAACCCTAGCTCCTATTTTCGACCCTAGCCATCCTAACCATGAAAGCTTCGACCCTAGCCCTTGTCCACCATGACCAGAACATATACCACCCTCCCAGGACACTAACCGTGCCAACAGCAAGCTGTTGGAAAAGTCCTAAACTCCCAAACGATCCCAGCCCTTCAAAACCGCTACTCCTACGTGTGTACATCTCCTATTCCCATGCGATCGTCTCACCCTTCGAGCCACCCCTTGTGCAGCCACCCTAGGACTTTACTATGACTCTCTTAGGACTCCTAGCCATGCCCTAACAGGAGACACAGCCATGACTCGCAATGGAAACCCTAGCCGAAGAGCCTTTGCCCACAAGGACTCCTATTACTTTTTTTCGTGCAAGCCTTCTTCCCTACTGGTGCAGCCTTCGTCCAGCCTCCTATGGCCCCTAAAAACATTGGAAAAATGTCCCTCCAAGTTACCCTACCATGGCAGCCCCTTTGTGCATCAATAGGAGGAGTTTTGAAAAAGAAAAACTCTTGTTTTGTGCATGTATAGCCATAAAAATGAAAATATAAAAGTTGTATCATGTTTTTCATGCAATCATGTATCAAACACATAATATGGTGTGAAAGATGAGAAAAAGAAGATTAAGGCATGCCTTTGCGTTATATACGCACGAAAAACCGTTGGCGACGAGGAAGGACGAAGAAGAGGGCTTAGACTTGAATTTTCCTTGAATCACTCGACTTTCTCCTTGAGTTTTTGATGTGTGTGTGTCGTGTATGATGAGGGGAAATTGAGGGTGAAAGAAATTCAGAAAGTGGCGTGAAAGTGTGGGGTTATGGGGTCTAATTTACATATTAAATAGTTAATTAAGTACTAACCAAGCTTAGGCCCATTAAGCATACAAGTTAGGCCCATTAGTGCTTAATTAAAATTTATTAAAAATATTAACAAGGTTTTTGTTTAAATAAATTTGCGAATTTATTAACCGGGTTTCCAAAAAGCTCGTATTTTTGTTGAAAATCCAACACCGATAAAAAATTACATCTCGACGTATAAAATCACCTCAAAACCCCATATTTTTAAAAATATGAAAAAACATCACCCATAATTTAAATAATTAAAAAAAATTAACCAATAAAAATATTTTTCTATTTTCTTCAGCCCTCGATCTCCATTCCTTGATGGCAACTTGAATAACCTTTAAAAATACATTTTAATGCAATCATGTAGAAAAATATAGTTTAAACATGCAAGTATGCACAACATAATTAATTCATGCAATTAAAATAATTAATTAAAACACAAAATAATTTAATAATTGCATGCATGTGGTTTACGTGGACCTTAAAATTTCCGGTGCGTTACATCTTCTTTCTTTTATTTTTCATTTGATATGTCTTGTTTTAGAACTATATTTTGTTGTTTTACTTGTTTTATCATGAACTAATTTTTATTTCTAGAGGAAAGATGGAACAAAACTAGAAACCATGTGTTGGTTTTTATGAACTAAGCTATTCAAGTTTTTCTTATTGTTCATTTGTATTATTCTAATCTTAATGCTTTCAATTTATTGGCCATAATTTGAATGATTTATATTTTTACAATTTATCACTCAGAAGAGGAAATTATAAACAAGAAAAAGGAAAAAATACATCAATGGTATTTATAGAGTTCGGGAGTTCCTATAATGCTATCGAAGCTCATAGAAAATCTAATGCTTGATGTGTTATTTAATTGTAGACGGTTGATGGGAACGTTGCAATCTATTTTTAGATAACTAATATCTACTTAACACTTGGGAGAGAGAGTAAATAATAATAGGATTCTTGGCTAATGAAAAAGAAGGATTTTTATAACATAGCTAATAGAAATTACACATGGTGGACAGTTGTGTGAAATCGGACCTCTAGATCTTTTATTCCATTGTTAATTGTTATAAATTGGTGTTACATTTAAATCCATTTGCAATTTAGTTATTCTTGCAAACAAATCTTTTAATTGATTATTCTAAAAAAAGTCGAGACTATTTTAATCACAAGTACTAATATACATTTATATACACATTCCTCGTGGGAACTACACTTGTACTCGAAAATACATTTTACTATAACTTGACGTCGTGCACTTGCGAGCAATTAAGAAAACACGCAACACATATAAGCAATCGGATTCTAAACTTATGATTCAAATTAAAGTTGTAAATCTATGTCTTGTCTTCAAAATGATATAAGAATCGTCAAATTCCAGTAAGCATTGTGCAAGTTATGGTGGTTTTTCTTAAACTGCTCAGTAGGAAATTTTCTATCCAAAAATTGGTTGAGTGGCAAGGAGTTCTTGATAATTTAGGGATTAATCTACTGAGATTTGGAAGATGTTTTCTTCTAAAGAAAGTTAGATATTTGAGTTATATTTCATTTCCAATTGACGAATATTGATTTAAGTTAATATTGAGCGAGATACGAATTTTATGCTCTTTCGTGCCAAATCGAACATCGTTATGGATTGTAGTTTTCATGATCGGCTTATTGTTGTTTTGTTTAGGCCGATATTCTTGAAGTAAATTCGATATTGGATTGTCAAGTTGGTATAGATATGTTACAGCTCGGTAACATACGACGGTAAAAAATAAATTATGTTTAATTATCATTCTGTGTTGCATTGATGGTGTATGATTTGTTGACTGTTGTAAGTTGTTAAATGCCTTCGTTGTGATATAAGTTTAGTATTGTGACATATTATTTGCATTTAGCACAGGACATACTGTTATGACATTCATGTTGAGCTCTATCGTTCTTGTTAGCTCGTTGTTGATATCCATTGTTATCTGGCACTGTTGCTTATCTCGAGATCATAGTGTTAGAGTAGGTGCCCGTCGAGCCAAGTGTTGGCCGAGGGTTCATGTTTAAATTCTATGTATGAACAGTCTTTATTTTAATAATATTTGAATTTATTGTTTTGGCACTTCTTTATCTGTATACCCATACTAGTTGCATAGATAAAGTCCTTGAATATACAAATAGTAGAAAGAATCTGAGATGCTGATATGATGAGAATCATGAAACTCATATTTGGAATACCGTGTATTCCAAACAGTTCTTAGTCGATTCAGCCTCCGCTAAGAAGGATATAGGCCGCTCGAGTTCGAGACTAGTATCTGCGATGTGAGTACCATGTTTCATTGGTAGGGGACATTGTGATGTCCGAGCATGCAGATAGGTGCTCCTTGTAGAGTGCACTGAACAACCCTCCATAAAGGACTTTCCAAGTGGTTCTCACTTATCGAGTGGAGACGTCCTAGTTTATGGTTGTACACCATTAGTCCTTATGACCCGGGACAACATTGAGACTCTATGTGCTAGCATTACACTTTGACTTGTTTACCGACTCTCATGGGATCATCAGGTGGCAAGGTTGGGTGTTTTGTCGAAACATATAGGAGTCGATGCATTGTAGTCGGGGATTCACCACTTACCTTCGGGTATGGATATCCTATGTGATCACATGTATATGTAGTATGAAATCTCTTGATAAACATAAAAATTGTACATTAATTAAATGTTTTATAATATAAATAGATAGTTTTGTTTTATTAAATGTTTAAATATTATATGTTTTATAATAAATTGTATAAAATATAAGTTTTTGTGTAATTACAAGTTTTTACTATTTTTTACAGGTTCAATAAAACAAGAATAAACTTGGCCTTGCAAATGGGATTAAGATGATTCTTGGACATGTAGAAAGTTGATGTTAATATCTATAATATTGGTGGCAAGCATGAGATAAAAATCTTCTCACAATTGGGATCAAATTAAGCAACAAATAAAGTTACCAAAGGAGTGACAGTTTTACCATGATCTAGTATTTTGACCATATCTCTCAAATTACTTGGTCAAATGGTTTGAAAAAAATACGACAACTAGACAACTCAATTATCCACATGTTTCTTTTATGTAAAGAAGCAAATTCGGAGAAGAAGATTTTCAAAAGTGATGTGTAATATAATATAATATCTTGGAACACCAATGAAGACTTATGTGTAAAAAATAATATTTTATTTGTGGTTGTCTCCCAAAATTTGGCTATAAATAGGGGTGCATTGTAATGTATTGAGATATCTCTCATTCTATGAACAAACCTTTAAGTTCATAATATTTCTCTCTATATTTTTCCTTTATTTCTTCATTTAAATATAATTAGCATGTTAATTTCATATTCAAAGTTTTACACTTTGAATAATTAATAGCTAACTTCCAAAAGTTGAGATGAAAAGGTAAAACTCTTGGCATGATAATAAGGTTACTAAAAGGTTAGAATCTTTGTTTTATTTTATTTAATCATTATTTATTGTTTATGTTATATTTATTTCTTTAAGCATTTTTATACCCTACTTATAAATGGGAGTTTTGATTTATTGTTGCTATATGTTACACTAAATTCTTGGAGCCATTTAAATGTTAGTTTGGTATTACCAACCATTTAAAGTGGATGCTTTGATTTATTATATATGAATATATTATAATATTAAATTACTTGGAACCATTTAAATGTTTGTTTGGTTTTACCAACCATTTAAAGTGGGAACCTTGATTTACTATATGTAATATATCATAATATTAATTTCTTGGTACCATTTAAATGTTAGTTTGGTTTTACCAACCATTTAAAGTGGGAACCTTGATTTAGTGTTTACAAATATATATATAGCACAATAAATACTTGACAACATTTATAAGTTTTGGTATATATTATATACTTATAAGATAATAATATATAACATAATATAAATATGATTATTTAATATATTAGAACCATTTTATTAACTGGATTTCAATAATGTTCGTTAATGTTAACTTTATTAAAATACCAAGAGTGGATCCTTTAATCTCAATTACTTAAATTAAAATTTCAACAATTAAAAATTATCAATTAAAGATTCAAACAACTAAAAGAAAAAATAAATAAAAAGACATTGTAGTGGACTTGTAATTACCTTAGCTTCCTCGTGGATACGATATTCCAACTCATCGAATTATACTACTTGTGGACAACCTGCTCTTGGGAGTGCAACAATCAAAGTCGCAACAAGTTTTTGGCGCCGCTGCCGGGGAAGTATAATTTAATTTCAAGTCTATTTAATTTTGTTTATAGTTTATTTTTCTTTATTTGAATTTTTATTGCTTTTATGTGTTTTTATTCTTTTGCATTTGCATTTGGTCACGTACACTTAGTGGTCGATTCATTCGAAATAATCCTTTATTTTTACAAAACATGGCGGAAGAACCCATCCAAGAAAATGAAGATGAAATTCAATCTCAACATGAACATGATAGACGAAGAACACTTAGAGATCACATGAATCCTACACGTACTAGTGCACCTTCGTGTCTAGTTTTTCCCCCTGATGCATCTCATTTCAATTTTAAGCCTGGTATTATCCAACTTTTACCCAATTTTCATAGCTTAGATTCTGAAAATCCATACATGCATTTAAGAGAGTTTGAAGAAGTGTGCAACACATATAATGATCTAAATTGTAGCATGAACACCATTCGACTTAAGCTTTTCCTTTTTTTTTAAAAGATAAAGCTAAAACTTAGCTACAAAATCTTAGATCGGGATCCATTCGAACTTGGGATGAATTGCAACAACAATTTTTGAAAAAGTTTTTTCCATCTCATAGAACAAATTCTTTCAAAAGGCAAATCATCACTATCAATGTTGGGATAGATACAAAGAATTGCTTAATCTTTGTCCACATCATGTTTTTGAAATTTGGAGAGTTGTTTCTCAATTTTATGAAGGCTTAACACCTAAAGATAGGCAAATGGTTGAATTTATGTGTAATGAAACATTTGAAGATAAAGATTCAAACGAGGCAATTGAGTATCTCGATTCATTAGCTGAAAATGCTCAAAATTGGGATACTATAGGTACAATCGAACCATCAAACAAGATTCAATCTCCTACATCTGGTGGAGGTATGTACACTCTCAAAGATGAACATGATCTTCAAGCTAGATTTACCTCTTTGGCAAGAAAAGTTGAGGCACTTGAATTGAAAAAGAATGGTCAATTAAAATCTGTTCAAGAAATTGCGTGTCACATCTGTGATACAAGTGATCATTTTACGAAAAATTGTCCCACTTTGCCCTCTTTTAAAGAATGTCTCCATGAACAAGCCAATGTTTTGAACAATTTCAAAAGGCCAAATTTTGAACCATTTTCTAAAAATTACAATCCAGGTTGGCGAAATCATCCAAATTTTAGTTGGAAGAATGATAATGCTGCACAATTTTCACAACCACATTTCCAAAATCAACAAAATTTTCAAAATTATGCACCTTATGTTCCTCCACCTAAAAGAAATTTGGAAGATACATTGAATTCTTTCATTGCAAAGCAAGAGTCTATCAATACTCAAACTGCTCAAACCATGACAGATTTGAAAGATACTCTTGCTAAATTTGCATCTGCACTTAATGTTCATGAAAAAGGTAAATTTCCTTCACAACCTCTGCCTAATCCCAAGGATCATCATTCACAAACTGGAACTTCTGGAACTCAATCGATGGATCAGGTAAAATCTGTTATTACCCTTCGAAGTGGTAAGGTTGTGGAAAAATCCATTCTTGAACCTTGTGAAGATGATGATAAATCAACTCCAAAGGTTAAGAAAGTGGAACCCATAACTTGCGAAGAGGAGGTTCAACAGACAGTGTCACCACCATTCCCTCATGCATTGAAAAATACAAAAAAATCAAATTTGAATTCTGATATATACGATATTTTTAAAGAAGTAAAAGTTGATATTCCTTTATTAGATGCAATAAAACAGGTACCATCATATGCCAAATTTTTGAAAGACTTGTGCACTGTGAAAAAAAATTGAATGTGAAAAAGAAAGCATTTTTAGCCGAACAAGTAAGTGCAATCATTCAAAATAATAATACTTTGAAATACAAAGACCCTGGTTGTCCTACTATTTCATGTATTATTGGAGAACGAAAGATTAAAAAAGCCTTGCTTGAACTTGGAGCTAGTGTGAATTTACTTCCATATTCAGTTTATCAAGAACTCAATCTAGGCGAGTTAAAATCTACTTCGGTAACACTTTTACTTGCCGATAGATCTGTTAAAGTGCCAGGAGGTATGGTAGAAGACGTGTCACGCTCCGAGTCCGAAGCATCAGTGACATCCGGCATTGTTTAACAATTAAATTGAAAACAATAAAGCCTCGTATCAAATCAAACCAGTCTTTTTCATAAATAAAGTATTGTCATACAATGACAATGGAATAAAATACATCAGAGTTTCAAATAGCGGAAACGAAAGAAAAGTAAAATCTTGAGTTCTGATCTTGTTCTCTGGTTCACCAACCCCTGAAAGCATCTTGCTCTTCCTCATCCAGTTGCTCCTCATTTTTATCTGAAATTTGTAAGGGGTGAGTGTTTTGGGAAACACTCAGCAAGTGGGGCTCGATCGATTCCAAAGATACATATAGAACTTAGTTTTCTTAAAACGTTCTTTTAACAGATTTTCAAAACTTAATATTCTTAACTTATCAAGACAGAGACAAATCGAATAAATGACAGAATTCATCAGATGATTCAGAACAATTCGGAAACCGATTACTCAATTCAGAACAGAACATATCAGAACAGACAAAACACTGTTACTCATCTCATTTCCATGGTCAAATTGTCCCCAATATGTTAGTCCTCTAAGGGGTGAGGCCAGAACACGGTTTTATACCCACCGATGGGGGCCAGACAGAAATGGTTTTATACCCACCATTGGGGGCCAGAACAGAACATGGTTTTATACCCACCAATGGAGGCCAGACAAAATCACAATTCTCGTCCCATTTCAAATTCGAATCCTAACAGTGCAACACAAAATTCAGATTTACCAGACAGTACTTAACAGAATTTCAGACGGATACAGCGGAATCAACGAATTTCGAATATCAGAAGAAACATATAATCGATCGAAATTTTAAAACAGAACGTACTGAATTTTTGAAAAAGGGGACACACATAAATGCATGTCATAAATTATATATTCAAGTTTTAAGAATACAAAAAGTATACGTAACAAAAGCCCACTTACTGTATTTGCAGATTTTTATACAACACGTCTTCTCAAAAATCGGGCAGGACTTCGGCGTAACTTTAACGAATGCTGTTGTTGATCGAGCAACACTTCGACGCAAGGTTCTTGTACTGGACTGCATGAACTTCCCTTCTTTCTTCCTTGCTTGCTTGGCCGAAATTTTGGAGAGTGAGGGGAAGAGGGAGTCGAATTTTCTTGCTTGCTTTTGGGGTGCCTTTCTCTCAACCTAGATGAGTGGTATTTATAGGCACAAAAACCCTTCCACCTAGCCACCCCTTGGCTGAATTCTTGGTCACCAAGAAAGACTTGAATGTAATCATAATGTTGGTCCAAAATTCCATGCATAAATCTCCAAAATCCCATGCATTCTTCAAGTTCTAGATTAGTCATGAATGTAGCTCAAAATCTCATGCACTCCTTAATTGTCACCTTGATTTTCTAAAGGGTCATTTCCTGCATCATCAATATGTCCTAGCCCTTAGCTCCTCCCGCAGCTCCTTCCTAGGTTAACACAAAGGTTAGTTCTTGCATATTTAATTTGTCCAAACCTTTAGCTCCTCCCTTAGCTCCATTTTTGGTCTTTTTCGGACAAGCATGGTTGAGCTTCTTTGAGCTGAAACATCGAGCTCATGAGCTAGGGGTTTTCTCCCCAAGAATAAATGAACTTCCTTGGGCTGAGGGTTTTAGCTTGTGAGCTGAGGGTTTCCTCTTCCGAGAGACGTACCCTCAATTCTCAAGGTTTTGCATTGCCTCGGCTTCTTTTTGAGCTACTTTCCGAGCTTTTTGAGGTGCTTTGCTTCGAAAAAAATCCGGGTTCTCACATCCCACCCTCCTTATTGGAAGTTTCTTCCTCGAAACTTTAGTTCGCTAGATCTTTAAAGAGGTGAGGGTACTGATTGCGCATAAGTTCTTCGGATTCCCAAGTTGCTTCTCGTTCCATATGATTTGACTATTGTATCTTGACATATGGAATTGTTTGGCATCTCAGCACTTGGTTTTTGGTGTCCATTATTTTATTCATATTTCGTTTCCTCGTTCACATTTCCTTTGATTAGTAGCGGTTCAACTTCAAGTATGCTACTTGGATCTGAGACATACTTCCTTAGCTGTGAGATGTGGAAAACGTTGTCAATCCTTGATATGCTTGGTGGTAGCTAGGTTTCCAATTTTTCTCAGTATTTCGAAGGGTCTGACATATCTTGGAGTTATCTTTCTAGATTTGCTTAATCGAACCACTCTTTTCATAGGGGAAACTTTATCGTAAGCTTTCTCACCGATTTCAAACTCCAACGGTTTTCACTTTAAATCAGCCCAGCTCTTTTGTCGATCATGAGCTGCCTTGCGTTTTTCCTTGATAATAGCTACTTTATCAACAATTCAAGTACCATGATAGCTTTCTCTCTGATTTCAATACTTCCATGATAATTATTGTTATCGACAAATTCAATCAAGGGGGGTGTTTATTTAATTCCTCCGAGGTCCATGGCACACGTCCTAAAATATCTTCAATAGTTCGATTCACCATCTTTGCCTCATGTTTAATTCTTTTTGTGTGAACAGTATTTGAGGCTTTGATGATCGATAAATTTCACACATTTGACACCAAAGAAATTAATTCTCTGGATCTTTGGCTCAAATATAATTGTGGCTAATTCACTATCATGTGTTGGATAATTTTGCTCACATGATTTTAATTTTATCGATGCATAGGTAATTACTTGCCCTCTTGCATGAGAACACATCACAATCCTCTTTTGATGCATCATTATAAATTGTGAAATTCTTGCCTTCTTCGGGAAGTACTAATACTAGCGTAGAAACGAGTTTCTTTTTCAAGATCTAAAAACTCTTCTCACATTCTTCACTCTAATTGAATTTAGAGTTCTTCTGAGTGAGCTTGGTGAGCGGAAGAAAATCCTTCAAAACATTTTCTTAATAGCCAACTAATCCCAAAAAATTCAAATTTCTATTCCAGTATTCGATCAAGGCAGTCTATGATTGCCTCCACCCTATTGGTGATCCACTGATATGCCCATTTCAGAGAATATATGACCAAAGAATGTGACATTTTTTTTAATCAAAATTCACATTTCTTAAATTTAGTATTTAGTTATTTTCCTTCGAGCATCAGTAGAGCAAGACGAAGATCTTCCTTGCGGTCTTACTCACTTGTTGAATATGCAAGAATGTAATCAATAAATGTTACCACAAACTTGTCGAGGAATTTTCTTGAACACTCTGCTCATGAGTTCTATCAATGTTGCCGGAGCATTGGTCAGGCCAAAAGATATTATCGTGAACTCATAGTGTCCATACCTTTTTCTTTTTAAGGCTGTTTTAGGAATATTCTCTGCCTTGGCCTTCAATTGGGGTAGTCTGACCTTAGGTAGAGCTTCGAAGAGATCTTAGCTCCTTTTAACTGATAGAAAAGTCATCTATTCTTGAAAAATGACATTTGTTCTTGATCTTATTGAGTTCTTTGTAGATCGACACACTATCTTGTGCTTTCACCATTCTTTTGTGTCAATAAGACTGAAGCTTCCAAAGGAGAGGCACTTAGTCTGATTTGTTTTTGACTAACAAATCTTGGAATTGATCTTTTAGCTTCTTAAGTTTAACTGAAGCCATTTGCTAGGGTTCCTTAGATTTTAGTGTAGCACGAGCTATCAAGTTACTTTCAAATTCTACTTCACAATCAGAGATAATTCAAAGTAACCTTTCTGAAGCTCGCTACCACAGGAATATTTTATATCTTGAGCTTAATTACTTTTTTTGCTTCTCTCATTATTGCTAGTTAGACTTCTTAGCCATACTTCATGGCTTTCTAGATCTGAGAAGCAGAAAGGAAGGATTTCGGTTCCTTATCCTTACCATAAATATGATTTATTCTTGGATTGGAGTTTGGCATTCTTACCCCAACCATCTAACATTGCATGATTCTTGTCCAACCAACCAATTTCTCAGAATGAAGTTGAAATTTACCATAGTACACCAAATAAAATCGGCACTGAATATATGCGTATCCATACTTATTTTATTCTATCTTAAAATTATCACGATTAATATCTCAAAACTTTAAACCAATATAGAATCTTAGAACAAAACTCCTCATCAGCCTATTGACTTAAGTCCCAATAACCTAGTTAAAATTTCTTGCAACAATGTACGAAAAAAACTAAATCCTCAAACAATTCTTCTTTTACTAAATCTGTCTTTAATCAAAACTACGAGCCTAACATGCCTTTCCCCTATTTTTTTTTTTACTATAAGAAGAGCCAGAACCTATTATGCATGATACATTTCCCAATATCTCATAACTCTCTTTATTTACCTAAGGTAATGACCTTAATTTCTTAACTTAAGTTATTGTTTCTTACATCTATTAAATATTCCAAAATCTTACATTTTTAAATTTATCGCTTAATATCCCAAATTTAAATGTCCATACCGTTAATTATTGACCTAAAATCAACTTTTATCTTCGAATATCAAAACTTATATAATTCTTATCTCATTTTTTAATAATTTATTATCCCCGAATCAAAAATTTCATCTTAAGTCGGAAGCTTATGTTCAATAAGTAAATTCTCAAATGTAAGTCAACTTATATCAGAGTATTTGTTTTCCCAAAAATATAAGTCAAATTATCTCTGATAGGTATGTTCCCAAAAATATAATTCAACTTATCTCTGTACATTCTCAAATAAATGTTACACTTCTTTCTTTCATATCATTTAACCATCATACCATTCCAGCCTACCTTATCATCTCTTCATCATCACTGTTCTTTTTCCACTACTTCCATAGGTGCTTCTTCTTCTTCTTCCATGACAAGGTGCATATAGTTATGTTGTTCTTGCATCTATCCATATCACCATGAAGCTTGGAGATGTAACGTTCTTGCTTGCTAGAAAGGTCTTCATATTGATAAAGAGAGCGGCTAGCAAGATCCTTCTCGGTTTCAATCTTTACTATCAACTTTCGATTAAGGGTCGTATCACGTGAGATGGGTTACGTAGTGTTAGGGCGAGCTGGCTCTTTGATCTATCAAGGCGATAGGTGAGACGTTGTATATCAGTTTGAAGTAGGTTCTTAATCTTCACGAGTTCTTGTTCTCTTGTTTTTCTATAAGGAGTTGATCTTTAAGGGTTGCAATATTTCGTGTTTGGTTTTCAATGGTATGTTGACGCTTTCGAAGGACGGATTGACCACGAGCACGAGCACGAACACGAAGGCATCTGTTGAGGTAAAATTTCAGAATCGAATAAAGGCACAAACAATGTTGTCGTGGGATTTTCGATACTAAGAATTGCGAAGCGATTGAAGGGATAGATTTTTGAAGTCTATTCGAAATTTAGGAAACAGATGAAAGTTAGACTTCAAGTACAGATGAAAGTTGGACTCAAATTGGGATCCACTAGGCTTTTGCCAAAATTTGACTTCGTCAAATTCTGTCTATCAAAATCCCAGCGGGATTATGAACCTGGCGGCTCTGATACCACTTAAATGTCATGCCTCGAGTCCGAAGCATCGGTGACATGCGGCATTGTTTAAAAATTAAATTGAAAACAATAAAGCCTCGTATCAAATCAAACCAGTCTTTTTCATAAATAAAGTATTGTCTTACAATGACAATGGAATAAAATACATCAGAGTTTCAAATAGCGGAAACGAAAGAAAAGTAAAATCTTGAGTTCTGATCTTGATCTCCGGTTCACCAACCCCAGAAAGCATCTTGCTCTTCCTCATCCAGTTGCTCCTCATTTTTATCTGAAATTTGTAAGGGGTGAGTGTTTTGGGAAACACTCAGCAAGTGGGGGTCGATCGATTCCAAAGATACATATAGAACTTAGTTTTCTTAAAACGTTCTTTTAACAGATTTTCAAAACTTAATATTCTTAACTTATCAGGACAGAGAGAAATCGAATAAATGACAGAATTCATCAGATGATTCAGAACAATTCGGAAACCGATTACTCAATTCACAAAATAACATATCAGAACAGACAGAACACTGTTACTCATCTCATTTCCATGGTCAAATTGTCCCCAATATGTTAGTCCTCTAAGGGGTGAGGCCAGAACACGGTTTTATACCCACCGATGGGGGTCAGACAGAAATGGTTTTATACCCACCATTGGGGGCCAAAACAGAACATGGTTTTATACCCACCAATGGAGGCCAGACAAAATCACAATTCTCGTCCCATTTCAAATTCGAATCCTAACAGTGCAACACAAAATTCAGATTTACCAGACAGTACTTAACAGAATTTCAGACGGATACAGCGGAATCAACGAATTTCGAATATCAGAAGAAACATATAATTGATCGAAATTTTAAAACATAACGTACTGAATTTTTGAAAAAGGGGACACACATAAATGCATGTCATAAATTATATATTCAAGTTTTAAGAATACAAAAAGTATACGTAACAAAAGCCCACTTACTGTATTTGCAGATTTTTATACAACACGTCTTCTCAAAAATCGGGCAGGACTTCGGCGTAACTTTAACGAATGCTGTTGTTGATCGAGCAGCACTTTGACGCAGGGTTCTTGTACTGGACTGCATGAACTTCCCTTCTTTAATCCTTACTTGCTTGGCCGAAATTTTGGAGAGTGAGGGGAAGAGGGAGTTGAATTTTCTTGCTTGCTTTTGGGGTGCCTTTCTCTCAACCTAGATGAGTGGTATTTATAGGCACAAAAACCCTTCCACCTAGCCATCCCTTGGCCGAATTCTTGGTCAGCAAGAAAGGCTTGAATGTAATCATAATGTTGGTCCAAAATTCCATGCATAAATTTCCAAAATCCCATGCATTCTTCAAGTTCTAGATTAGTCATGAATGTGGCTCAAAATCTCATGCACTCCTTAATTGTCACCTTGATTTTCTAAAGGGTCATTTCCTGCATCATCAATATGTCCTAGCCTTTAGCTTCTCCCGCAGCTCCTTCCTGGGTTAACACAAAGGTTAGTTCTTGCATATTTAATTTGTCCAAAGTAAAAAGTCTGCTTACTCGTTTTCTTAAAAAGTACTAGAAATATTTTTTTTCCAAATCTCACATAGCATCGGCCGAATTGTAAACACAAGCATAAAATATTGTTGACATCATTTTAAAATAAATCAACCAACTAACATTTGAAAAGTATAGCCCATACTATAACCTCTCAAAAACCACTCATAAATAAATTTTCGTAAAAATATATTTAACATCACTTAAAATCATAAATCATAACTAGTGCGGAAAACCAGCGTAGGTCCTCGGGTTATGTGCACCTTCAGTCCAACAAAGTCAACCATCAAGACCTCCATAAACATTATTATCATAATCACCTGCATCAATCACATCTAGTGAGTCTAAAGACTCAACACGTCATATCCTTGATAACAAGTAATACGTAATACAGTTAACATATAACAGTGAAAAATACTTGTACTTAAAATATCGTTTTCATGAAGATGCGTGAACTTTAAACAAAAACATTTTTCATAAACTTTTCATGATGCATAAACTTTAAACAATAACATTTTCGTAAACATTTTCATGATGCATAAACTTTAAATAAAAACATTTTCATAATGATGCATGAACTTTAAACATAAACATTTTCATAAAATTAATCATATCATCCTCGACATATTCATATTCATATTATCATTAACATATACGTATTCCTTTTTCCTTTCGTTGAATTCAGATCGTTAATTGTGACTTTCGTGTTCATCTACGTCTTCGTCTACGTGTTGGGCGATGAATCCATCTACATGTAACCACAGTACTGGGCGACGGGAACACCAGCAACACTCTCACCGGTCAACTGGGCCTTGGCCTTACGTATTAACATATCATCGTATACATCTACATATCCGTATCAAAGGAAACACGATCGTCGGGCTCCCTGGGACCATAACCCTCACGATATCTCCAACATATCATCGTATTAGTCACAATTAATTCACTTCCTTCAACGTTTCATATTCTTATCACTTTATAAAATTTAAACATACATATAACGTTTTTCTTTTAAAACCAAGCATGCGACATATCTTTTAAATGTTCGTAATTAACCCAAAAAAATCCATGAACATTTAAAAATCATAATTTAACATATAAAAATCCTTAAACATTTAGAATAAATATTTTAACATCATAAATGTTTAAAATAAACATTTAAACTAAACATTTTAACATAAAAATCCATAAACATAAAAATCCATAAACATTTAAAATAATCTTTTTAACATATAAAATTCCATAAACATCCACAACCATTAAAAATAGTCATATAAGCACATAAATCAGCATTTAGGACACTGCCATGACGTTTACTAATTTCTCGGTGTAAAATGACTCTTTTACCACTAGACGTAAAATTTCACATTTTTGACATTTTCTTAATTCCATTGACTCTAACATGTCCCAAATAATTATTAATCTTACATGAGTTTTCTCATAATTTTATTTAGCTTAAAACGAGGACTTTTAAATTAATCTTTAAATGTGGCGTATTAATGCGTTTTAATCCCGAATTAAGCCAAACCTTAATATAAAATTCTCAAATTAAAAACTTAGACTTTTAATAATTATTTAAACTTAAACCTAATTTTCCATAATTTTATAAAGCTTGAAACTAGGCTTTTCAATTAATTCGTTAATTAGCGTTTCGTGCGGCGATTAAATCCCGAATAAATCCAAAACTCGTTGTTTTGATCCCAAATTTTAAACATGACCTTTTTAATATTTATTCTACCCTTCCAAGTCATGAGCCACCCCCATGGACCCTTGGATTTAATTTTAGCTTTATTATTTTCGTTTTTGACACCTTATCGCACACACCGAGCCATCTCTTAATTTACTCGAGCCACGCCCGAGCCACCTTGAGCCAAAACCTAGCCAACTCATCTAGGGACCCTACTGTGCAAGCCCAGCCCCAAAACATGACCCTAACCCGCTCAAATTCTTATTGGAAATCGACCCATGTTTCTGCATGCGTTTGAGTGTAGTGTCCTTGAACCATTGAACTCCTATCTAGGCTAGGACTCCTCCCAACCCTTAACCATCGAGCCACCCTTACCATAACTGACCCTGGACCACGTCCAGACTATACCCAGACCAACCCAAGCCCCTGGACGTGCGCAGCAGCCCACTGAACATGGACAGCAACCTCTTGCCTACTTGCTGTCATGAGCTTCAATCTCACGTTTTTGATGCTAGGCTTCTACCCATCGAGCCACTCCTTGAACAATCCCCTCAAGCACCCTCCTAGGACCCTAAGGGCCTAACCTAAGCCCAGCCCAGACCCCCTGGCCAAGCCCCTCTTCCCTGCACACGCCGATCCCCCTGCGCTGCCCATAGAAGCTCTCGGGTGGAGTCCTCCTTGATAAGGACTCCTCCCCAACCCTTGGTCTCGAGTCCTAGCATGGCTAGGACTCTTCCCCTGACCCATAACCGTCCCTAGCTCGCCCTGGCCCCAAGCCCAGACCGAGCCAAGCCCTCAAGCCCCAAAGCCGAAACCCCTTGAACAACAACCCACACTCACGGTTCTTTCTAGTTCCTGCCTACGTATTTTTTTTTGTCCAGCTTTTGTTATTCAAGTTTGCAGCTTATTTGGTGTGTTTCTAGGACCCTAAACTTTGTATAAAACACCCTTAATCCATTCCCTAACCATGGCAGCCCTTTAACACAAATCAAACATGATTTTTGAACCAAAACACAAGAGTTTACCACACACATAGGCATAGTTATGAAAATATCATGATGTGCAATTTTTTTTTCATGCAAAACACAATTAAATAAATACTATGGTGTGATGGATGAGTAAAAGGAGAATTATGGCGTGCCTTTGAGTTTTAAACGCACGAAAAACCGTTGACGATTGCGAAGAACGGCGACAAAAACCCTCGGCTGAATTTTCCCCTTTGAAATTCTCGACTTTTCCTTTCAAATTGTGGTATGTGGGTGCCGTGTACTTGAGGAAAATTTTGGACAATAGAATTCTGAAAAGTGGCGTACACAATGAGGGCTTATGGGGAGGTTTTGGCTATTTTATAGCTAATTAAGCATTAATTAACTTTAGTCCCATTAAGAATATAAATTAGGCCCATTAGTGATTAATTAAAATGTTAAAAATAGCTTTTTTAAAATAAGTTTGTGAATTAAATAGCCGGGTTGCCAAAAAGCTCGTATTTTAGTTGAAAAACCAACACCGATAAAATTTACGCCCCGGCATATAAAATTACCTAAAAACCCATATTTTCAAAAATAATAAAAAGCATCTCCCAAATTTTAAATAATTAAAAACAACTATTTAATAAAAATCATTTTCTATTTTTCAGCCCTCGGTCTCCGTTCCTCGATCGCAATTTGAATAACCTTTAAAAATATATTTTAATGCAATCATGTAGAAAAGTATATTTTAAACATGTAAATATGCACAACAAAATTAATCCATGCAATTAAAAGCATTAATTGAAATGCACAAGGAATTTAATAATTTGCGCATGTGGTTTGCGTGGACCTTTAAATTTTCGGGGCGTTACAATCTTTTTCCCTTAAATTGAATTTCATCCTCAAAATTCGCGCATCCTTAATAACCCAAAGTTTAGACTTAGTTCTAGTATCCCAAAAACCCACGGTTCCGCTGCGCTACTCTAATAAAACTTAAATTCTAGAGGGTCCTTACGTTTCCTTGATCCCAATTAAATTTTCCTTCTAAATCCTTATTTTCAAATCGCAACTTAAAAAGACCCAAATGACTTAGTGCTACTACTATTATAACCTTGAATTTAAATTTTTTCTTACAATTCTCAATATTAAAAGATGGATGACCATACTTATCGTATATTACTTTCCTTATTTTATACCCAAAATATTCATCGACTTATCAAATTTCAATCTTAAAATCCCAAACGCATCCGCTAACGCTTAGATTTTCAAGCCTAATATCGATTCATTCTAAAAACCCTTGATTAACATTCCTTATAACATTTTAACTAAGATATCACAAGGTTCTAAATATTCTTTCTAGCCCAAATCATCAAAAATTCCTATCAATTAAACCATCAAATTACCGTTTATTGCTAAATTAGTTGCCAAATTCCTTAACAATTGCAAAAATCAATTCTTAATTGCCTAAAAAATTATCTTAATTGGTCCTTAATTTCAAAAATCCTACGATTAACCCATAAGCTCTTGGCATTCTTAATTTCCTTCTACAGATTTCCCATTACATAATTTGAAAATTTTAAACTTATTTACCTAAAAATCAATTCCTATAACCAATCTTACCTTTCATCAAAACTTAAAATCCCAATTTATACATTTTCTTACTCCCAAAGTCATTGCAAACCTCGAATCATTATTTCTTATGAGTAATTCCCAAAAATTAATTCAACTAATAACCACGAATCATAAATATTTTCCTAGAAGATCTACATGTCCCAAAAGTATTCATAATATTCACGATTAACTTATAGCCCAAAAAGTAAAACGTCAATACTAAAATCCAAAAATCACGTAGTCCAATTCCACCACAAACCAACATGCGTTGAAATCAAATAATTTTTTATTTCATATCGTATCACGTATAAAAATCATGAAGTATATAAATCATAAATTATCATAAAGCTTTTAAACATGTGACGTGAACATACAATTCATTTAATCATGCAGGTAACAACATATAAATCATATAAAGCATTTAAACTTACAATTTGAGGCTTGACGATTGATCTTTCTGGCGCTGCTGGTGGCACAACCATTTACAGGACCTTTGCTCTGATACCAACTGAAACGTCTGCTTATTCGTTTTCTTAAAAAGTACTAGAAATTTTTTTTCCAAATCTCACATACCATCAGCCGAATTGCAAACACAAGCACAAAATATTTTTGACATCATTTTAAAATAAATCAACCAACTAACATTGGAAAAGTATAGCCCATACTATAACCTCTCAAAAACCACTCATAAATAAATTTTCGTAAAAATATATTTAACATCACTTAAAATCATAAATCATAACAAGTGCGGAAAACTAGCGTAGGTCCTCGGGTTATGTTCATCTTCAGTCCAACAAAGTCAACTATCAAGACCTCCATAAATATTATTATCATAATCACCTGCATCAATCACACCTAGTGAGTCTAAAGACTCAACACGTCATATCCTTGATAACAAGTAATACGTAATACAGTTAACATATAACAGTGAAAAATACTTGTACTTAAAATATCGTTTTCATGAAGATGCGTGAACTTTAAACAAAAACATTTTTCATAAACTTTTCATGATGCATAAACTTTAAACAATAACATTTTCGTAAACATTTTCATGATGCATAGACTTTAAATAAAAACATTTTCATAATGATGCATGAACTTTAAACATAAACATTTTCATAAAATTAATCATATCATCCTCGACATATTCATATTCATATTATCATTAACATATACGTATTCTTTTTTCCTTTCGTTGAATTCAGATCGTTAATTGTGACTTTCGTGTTCTACGTGTTGGGCGATGGATCCATCTACATGTAACCACAGTACTGGGCGGCGGGGACACCAGCAACACTCTCACTGGTCAACTGGGCCTTGGCCTTACGTATTAACATATCATCGTATAGATCTACATATCCGTATCCAAGAAAACACGATCGTCGGGCTCCCTGGGACCATAACCCTCACGATATCAACAACATATCATCGTATTAGTCACAATTAATTCACTTCCTTCAACGTTTCATATTCTCATCACTTTATAAAATTTAAACATACATATAACGTTTTCTTTTAAAACCAAGCATGCGACATATCTTTTAAATGTTCGTAATTAACCCAAAAAAATCCATAAACATTTAAAAATCATAATTTAACATATAAAAATCGTTAAACATTTAGAATAAATATTTTAACATCATAAATGTTTAAAATAAACATTTAAACTAAACATTTTAACATAAAAATCCATAAACATAAAAATCCATAAACATTTAAAATAATCTTTTTAACATATAAAATTCCATAAACATCCACAACCATTAAAAATAGTCATATAAGCACATAAATCAGCATTTAGGACACTGCCATGACGTTTACTAATTTCTCGGTGTAAAATTACTCTTTTACCCCTAGACGTAAAATTTCACATTCTTGACATTTTCTTAATTCCATTGACTCTAACATGTCCCAAATAATTATTAAGCTTACATGAGTTTTCTCATAATTTTATTTAGCTTAAAACGAGGAATTTTAAATTAATCTTTAAATGTGGCGTATTAATGCGTTTTAATCTCGAATTAAGCCAAACCTTAATATAAAATTCTCAAATTAAAAACTTAGACTTTTAATAATTATTTAAACTTAAACCTAACTTTCCATAATTTTATAAAGCTTAAAACTAGGCTTTTCAATTAATTCGTTAATTAGCGTTTCGTGAGGCGATTAAATCCCGAATAAATCCAAAACTCGTTGTTTTGATCCCAAATTTTAAACATGGCCTTTTTAATATTTATTCTACCTTTCCAAGTCATGAGCCACCCCCGTGGACCCTTAGATTTAATTTTACCTTTATTATTTTCGTTTTTGATACCTTATCGCACACACCGAGCCATCTCTTAATTTACTCGAGCCACGCCCGAGCCACCTTGAGCCAAAACCTAGCCAACTCATCTAGGGACCCTACTGTGCACGCCCAGCCCCAAAACATGATCCTAACCCGCTCAAATTCTTGCTGGAAGTCGACCCATGTTTCTGCATGCGTTTGAGTGTAGTGTCCTTGAACCATTGAACTCCTATCTAGGCTAGGACTCCTCCCAACCCTTAACCATCGAGCCACCCTGACCATAACTGACCCTGGACCACGTCCAGACCATACCCAGACCAACCCAAGCCCCTGGACGTGAGCAGCAACCCACTGAACATGGACAACAACCTCTCGCCTACTTGCTGTCATGAGCCTCAATCTCACGTTTTTGATGCTTGGCTTCTACCCATCGATCCACTCCTTGAACCATCCCCTCAAGCACTCTCCTAGGACCCTAAGGGCCTAACCTAGCCCAGCCCAGACCCCCTGGCCGAGCCCCTCTTCCCTGCACACGCCGATCCCCTGCGCTGCCCATAAAAGCTCTCGGGTGGAGTCCTCCTTGATAAGGACTCCTCGCCAACCCATGGTCTCGAGTCCTAGCATGGCTAGGACTCTTCCCCTGACCCATAACCGTCCCTAGCTCGCCCTGGTCCGAAGCCCAGACCGAGCCAAGCCCTCAAGCCCCAAAGCCGAACCCCCTTGAACAACAACCCACACTCACGGTTCTTTCTTGTTGCTGCTTACGTTTTTTTTTTGTCAAGCTTTTGTTATTCAAGTTTGCAGCTTATTTGGTGTGTTTCTAGGACCCTAAAATTTGTGTAAAACACCCTTAATCCATTTCCTAACCATGGCAGCCCTTTAACACAAATCAAACATGATTTTTGAACCAAAACACAAGAGTTTACCACACACATAGGCATAGTTACGAAAATATCATGATGTGCAATTTGTTTTTCATCCAAAACACAATTAAATAAATTCTATGGTGTGATGGATGAGTAAAAGGAGAATTATGGCGTGGTTTTGCGTTTTAAACGCACGAAAAACCGTTGACGATTGCGAAGAACGGCGACAAAAACCCTCGGCTGAATTTTCCCATTTGAAATTCTCGACTTTTCCTTTCAAATTGTGGTATGTGGGTGCCGTGTACTTGAGGGAAATTTCGGAAATAGAATTCTGAAATAGTGGCGTACACAATGAGGGCTTATGGGGAGGTTTTGGCTATTTTATAGCTAATTAAGCATTAATTAACTTTAGTCCCATTAAGAATATAAATTAGGCCCATTAGTGATTAATTAAAATGTTAAAAATATCTTTCTTAAAATAAGTTTTTGAATTAAATAGCCAGGTTGCCAAAAAGCTCGTATTTTAGTTGAAAAACCAACACTGATAAAATTTACGCCCCGGCGTATAAAATTACCTAAAAACCCCATATTTTCAGAAATAATAAAAAGCATCTACCAAATTTTAAATAATTAAAAACAACTATTTAATAAAAATCATTTTCTATTTTTCAGCCCTCGGTCTCCGTTCATCGATCGCAATTTGAATAACCTTTAAAAATATATTTTAATGCAATCATGTAGAAAAGTATATTTTAAACATGTAAATATGCACAACAAAATTAATCCATGAAATTAAAACCATTAATTGAAATGCACAAGGAATTTAATAATTTGCGCATGTGGTTTGCGTGGATCTTTAAATTTTCGGGGCGTTACACAAACCTTTAGCTCCTCCCTTAGCTCCATTTTTGGTCTTTTTAGGACAAGCATGGTTGAGCTTCTTTGAGCTGAAACATCGAGCTCATGAGCTAGGGGTTTTCTCCCCAAGAATAAATGAAACTTCCTTGAGCTGAGGGTTTTAGCTTGTGAGCTGAGGGTTTCCTCTTCCGAGCGACGTACCCTCAATTCTCAAAGTTTTGCATTGCCTCGGCTTCTTTTTGAGCTACTTTCCGAGCTTTTTGAGGTGCTTTGCTTCGAAAAATCCGGTTCTCACAAGACGTATTGGTCCAAGTTGATAACTTTGTATATCCTGTCGATTTCATAGTTTTAGATACACAACCTATCGAAGCTTGTAATGCAATTCCTGTAATTCTGGGTCGTCCATTTTTAGCAACTTCTAATGCCCTTATAAATTGCAGGAATGGAATAATGAAGTTGTCATTTGGTAACATGACCTTGGAGCTCAATGTTTTTAATCTTTGTAAGCAACCACATGACAAAGGAGATGAAAGTGAAGATGAAAATCTTATTGAAACTCTTGTGGAAGAAAACATTCAAGAAGAGAGTACTCGTGATCAATTAGATATTTGTTCAATTGAAACTGTTAAAGAAAATATTGAAATTGATCTTGATGATTTTATCAGGTATCACTCGTTATCAGGATCAGAGAAAGAATTTGATGCAAAATATGAGAACAAAGACGAACCACCCATATTGGAGTTAAAACCCTTGCCAGAAGAATTGAAGTATGCATTTCTTGGAGAAGATGAAACATATCCGGTGGTAATTTCTTCCAAAATAGAAAGTGATCAAGAAGGTAAATTAGTTGATATGCTTAAAAGACATAAAAATGCAATTGGTTGGACACTAAAAGATCTCAAGGACATTAATCCACTAATTTCACACACAAAATTCATTTAGAAGAAAATGCTAAAACATCTCAACAACCACAAATGAGATTAAATCCACACATGAAAGATATTGTGAAAACTGAAGTTCTCAAACTACTTGATGTTGGGATTATCTACCCTATTTCTGATAGTAAGTGGGTAAGCCCAACACAAGTAGTTCCGAAAAAATCTGGCATCACAGTGATAAAACTACATTCACATGTCCTTTTGGAACATTTGCATTTAGAAGGATGTCATTTGGATTATGCAATACCCCAGCAACATTTCAAAGATGTATGCTAAGCATTTTTTGCGACATGGTTGAAAATTGTTTGGAAATTTTCATGGATGATTTAACTGTCTTTGGGAATACATTTGATAATTGTCTTGAAAATTTGGAAAAAGTTTTAAAAAGATGCGAGGAAAAAGGTCTTATTTTAAATTGGGAAAAATGTCATTACATAATTACTTCTGGAATTGTTTTGGGACATGTCGTGTCATCTCATGGAATTGAAGTTGATAAAGCAAAAGTTGATGTCTTTACCAATTTACCCGCTCCAAAAACCATTAAAGAAATTCGCTCTTTTTTGGGACATGCTGGATTTTATAGGAGGTTTATAAAGGACTTTAGTTTAATCTCTAAACCCATTTGTAACCTCTTAACAAAAGACACTGCATTTGAGTGGACTTAAGAATGTCAAAATGCTTTTGATAAAATCATTCGACATTTAACATCAGCTCCTATCATGCAACCTCCTGATTGGTCTTTACCATTTGAAATCATGTGCGATGCGGGTGATTATGCAGTCGGTGCAGTATTGGGTCAAAGAAGAAACGGTAAGCCTTATGTGATATATTATGCAAGTAGAACTTTAAACAATGCTCAAATGAATTACTCCACAACTGAAAAAGAACTACTTGCTGTAATATTTGCATTAGATAAATTTCGTTCTTATTTGATTGGATCAGCGACTATTGTGTTTACTGATCATTCTTCTATTAGATATTTTTTGACCAAACAGGATGCAAAGCCACGACTGATACGATGGATTTTGTTGCTCCAAGAATTTGACATTGTGATCAAAGATAAAAAGGAACCGAGAATGTCGTAGCCGATCATTTATCGAGACTAGTAACAGGATCATCTTGTGAAATGACACCAATTAACGATAATTTTCCTGATGAACATCTATTTTTAGTTACTACTACACCTTGGTTTGCTAACATAGTAAATTTTCTTGTGACAGGAAAAATGCCACCGCAATGGAGTTCTCAAGATAAAAGAAAATTTTTGAATGAGGTAAAAAACTTTTATTGGGATGATCCGTATCTGTTCAAGTGCATACCCGACAATGAGGTAAGTAGTGTCATTAAATTTTGTCATTCAGAAGCATGCGGAGGACATTTTTCTTCAAAGAAAACAGCTGCAAAAATCTTGCAATGTAGATTTAATTGGCCCACTTTGTTTAAAGACACCCACGAAATCTACAAGATCTGTGAAAATTGTCAAAAATTGGGTGCGATTTCAAAAAGAAACATGATGCCTTTGAATCCTATTATTGAAATTGAAATCTTTGATTGTTGGGGAATAGATTTTATGGGACCTTTTCCACCGTCGTTTGGATACTTGTATATTTTAGTTGCAGTTGATTATGTTTTCAAATGGATAGAGGCAATTCCATGACGAACAAATGATCATAAAATCATCATCAAATTTTTAAAAGAAAATAATTTTAGTAGATTTGGAATTCCTCGAGTCATGATAAGTGATGGGGGAACTCACTTTGTTAATAAACCGTTTGCTTCATTAATGAAAAAATATGGTATTACTCATAAAGTAACTACTCCTTATCATCCTCAAATAAATGGACAAGTTGAATTAGCTAATAGGGAGATAAAGCAAATTTTGGAAAAAAATTTTAACTCAAATAGAAAAGATTGATTTCTGCGACTTAATGATGCACTTTGGGCATATCGAACAGCTTTTAAAACATCATTGAATATGTCTCCCTATAGGTTGGTTTATGGAAAACATTGTCATTTGCCTTTGGAATTGGAACATAAAGCTTATTGGGCGATCAAAACTTTAAATTCAAGCATGGATGATGCCAAAAAATTGCGTAAATTGCAACTTAATGAACTTGATGAACTCAGAAATGACGCGTATGAGAATTCAAGGATTTATAAATCAAAAATCAAATCATTTCATGATAAAACAATTCTAAGAAAATCTTTTGAGATTGGTAAAAAAGTTTTGCTTTATAATTCTCGACTTCACATATTCCTAGGAAAATTACGATCAAGATGTACAGGCCCATATGTTGTAAAGCATGTGGATATTTAAAATCCTAAAAATGGTGATATTTTTAAAGTAAACGGACAAAGGCTTAAACCATTTTTAGAAAATGAAATCTTTCAAGAAGAGTTTATTTCCCTTTCTGATCCTTAAATTTTTATGTTGAATTTAATTTTGTTTGTTTTTATTTCAGGGTTTCCTTAATCTTTTTATTTTCCTGGTTAAATGACGGATAAAGGTACTCCGTGACTCTCATAGTCGGTTAAATCAGTTTCCCACAATTGCTGACACAAAAATAAAAAATAAAAAAAATCATTTATTTTCTTTTCAAAATGGATGAAATTCTCTCAAAAATTTGTAAATATTTTCCCTCTGTTTCTGAAAATGTTCTAAGAAAAATTTATGTAGGAAGGTGTGAAAGATTGAGGTTGCTAATGCAAAAAAAATTCCAGAAGATATTCGTCTTGTAATAGAAGCTAAGGTCCGATTAGGAAGAGAAGTTCCACAATCATTGCTCATTCAGTATTTGCCTAGATTAGGAAAAAGCACTTATGCGAAAAAACGAAGGGCCAAAAGTTTAGGGGTTTGTCATAAGTGTTCAAGATGAACTTGTGACAAACGATGCAGATCTTTGGGATGTGTTTCCAATAACAGAGAAGATAAAATTGGTTTCATTAAGAATGGGCTGAGTAAGGAGTCTTTAGATAACATCTTATTGACTCTTGAGACGCATTCTAGTGGACATGTGCATATTGAACTTCTCCGTTTATGAAAACCATTCCAAGATGAGCGTCATAGTCTTGAGAATCCGACTAAAAAAGACCCTGTTTGCCAATTTATAAGAAAATTGGATGGGAAGCATATCCTCGACTCATAGAAGGCGTTGAAGCCGTTTCTGGACGTAAAACCAGAGGAAAATTGTGAGCCACAATCACACTACTGTTTATATGCATGTGTGTCATTATTATTTTTACTATTTATTCTGTTTACAGCTGTGACCCATAGTTTTGTCATGATAACATATTACCCCTATAAAATCTCTCTTCTTTCTCTCTATTTTCGCAGACAAAAAAAAGAAAGTAAAAACATGGCTGGATCCTCTGCAAAAACATTGAAAAATATTTGTGTATTTTGTGGGTCGAGTCCTGGAAAAAATGAAGTGTTTGTAGAAGCAGCGAATAATCTTGGAAAGATATTGGCTGAGAGAAAAATTCACTTGGTATATGGGGGAGGTAATATTGGGTTAATGGGATCTGTTTCAACATTTGCTCATCTTGGAGGTAGACAGGTTTTAGGTATTATTCCTACAGCTTTAGCTGAAGGAAATATTACAGGTGTTACGATTGGGGAAGAATTAAAAGTTTTTTCTATGTATGAAAGAATCACTCAAATGATTGAAAATTCTGATGCTTTTATCGCACTACCAGGTGGTTTTAGTACATTAGAAGAAATTTTTCACACTGTTTCTTGGGCACAACTTAATATCCATAATAAACCTGTGGGCTTGTTGAATATCAATAATTATTATGACAATTTGTTGATATTTCTTGATAAAGCTGTGGAACAGAATTTCATTTCAGAAAATTCACGACGGATGCTCATCTGTGCTTCGATTGCCGACCAATTAATTGATGATTTGAAAGCTTTTGTTCATAAGCCTAATCCAATGATAACAAAGATCAATTGGTCGCAATCAAGCAGTAAGAAAAGGAAGTTGGATCATTGATTCAAAAGTCGTGGATTAGTTTGCGTTTGTTTCAGTTTGTTATCTTCAATAAAATTCCAGGTGATATCTCTTTCATTATGTACTCTTTATTAATAGTTATTTTGACATTAAGGTCAATGTTATATTCTGATTGGGGGGAGAACAAACTTATAAAAAAAAATTAATTTTTTTTTAAAAATATATATATATATATAAATATGTTTTATGAAATCTTATAAAAATATAACATTACATGTTTTAAATATATATATATATATATAAATATGTTTTATAAAAATATAATAAAATAAAATCATGTTTATTGTTTGTATCTTAGTAATTTTTGCAGAAATGTCATACATTACATGTTTGGAAGATTTAAATTAGAACATGCATTAATCTATTTATGAATGTTTAAATTTTTATTTGAAAAAAAAAATCAATTTTAATATTCTAATTAATATAAAAATATGATTTATTAAATCTTTTTGAGTGATTAACCATTGTGATAAAATCAGGTATTAAAGTATATGGCCCAAGATATACCTTATAAGAGTGCCTAAAATTTTAAACTCACACATATTTTGTGAGTGAGTGGAGAGAACTGAGAAAACAGCTTTCGAGCCTTTATTGATCATGAGAGAGATTATCTATTGTTTAGATCTTGAGTTCTTATTTTGAAAAAAAAATGATATTTCCTGAAAAAAAAAGGAAAAAATTCAAAAAGAAAGATATTGAAGATCTATATAATTTTTAAGTTATATGTTACGACCCATATATCTCTCATAAAAAAAAAAAGAGAGAAATTTATTGTACAAATTAAATAAATATGTGGTCAAGAAGCATAAACTTAGTCTGATTCCATGATGTTATGAAAAAATATATATATATATCAGGAAAAAATATATAATAAGAACAACTAGATTTTGAATCAATGGATTTTCTATCTTTTGATTAGTTTGGCTCGTTTGTCTGTCTGCATTCTGTAAACCATTTTTCTGAGCATTTATCTGTATTCCAACTCCCTGAAAGAAATCGTTGCCATAAATTGAAACATTTATTACCCTGTGAGGATATAGAGTTGAGACTCTTACTAGGAATTTCTGAAGGCCGTGTACATTTAACTACCTGAAATAAGCTTTGAATTGATCATCTCAAATTATTTCATAAATTATAATTATGATGATCTTGATATAACTTTGACAGTTTTAAAATTTAATTTAAACACTTAGATAGTTCTGATTATATTTCTATTTAAATTAATCAATATGTTTTGTATTGCCATTAACGCTTAAATTGCTAGGGACTAGCAATAAGCTGGTTGGGAGGTGTGATAAACATAAAAATTGTACATTAATTAAATGTTTTATAATATAAATATATAGTTTTTGTTTTATTAAATGTTTAAATATTATATGTTTTATAATAAATTGTATAAAATATAAGTTGTTGTGTAATTACAAGTTTTTACTATTTTTTACAGGTTCGATAAAACAAGAATAAACTTGGCGTTGCAAATGGGATTAGGATGATTCTTGGACCTGTAGAAAGTTGATGTTAATATCTACAATATTGGTGGCAAGCATGAGATAAAAATCTTCTCACAATTAGGATCAAATTAAGCAACAAATAAAGTTACCAAAGGAGTGACAGTTTTACCATGCTCTAGTATTTTGACCATATCTCTCAAATTACTTGGTTAAATGGTTTGAAAAAAATACCACAACTAGACAACTCAATTATCCACATGTTTTTTTTTATGTGAAGAAGCAAATTCGAAGAAGAAGATTTTCTAAAGTGATGTGTAATATAATATAATATCTTAAAACACCAATGAAGACTTATGTGTAAAAAATAATATTTTATTTGTGGTTGTCTCCCCAAATTTGGCTATAAATAAGGGTGCATTGTAATGTATTGAGATATCCCTCATTCTATGAACAAACCTTTGAGTTCATAATATTTCTCTCTATATTTTTCCTTTATTTCTTCATTTAAATATAATTAGCATGTTAATTTCATATTCAAAGTTTTACACTTTGAATAATGAATAGCTAACTTCCTAAAGTTGAGATGAAAAGGTGAAACTCTTGGCATGATAATAATGTTACTAAAAGGTAAGAATCTATGTTTTATATTATTTAATCATTATTTATTGTTTATGTTATATTTATTTCTTTAAGCATTTTTATACCCTACTTATAAATGGGAGTTTTGATTTATTGTTGCTATATGTTACACTAAATTCTTGGAGCCATTTAAATGTTAGTTTGGTATTACCAACCATTTAAAGTGGATGCCTTGATTTATTATATATGAATATATTATAATATTAAATTATTTGGAACCATTTAAATGTTTGTTTGGTTTTACCAACCATTTAAAATGGGAACCTTGATTTACTATATATAAATATATCATAATATTAATTTCTTGGTACCATTTAAATGTTAGTTTGGTTTTACCAACCATTTAAAGTGGGAACCTTGATTTAGTGTTTACAAATATATATATAGCACAATAAATACTTGACAACATTTATAAGTTTTGGTATATATTATATACTTATAAGATAATAATATATAATATAATATAAATATGATTATTTAATATATTGGAACCATTTTATTAAGTGTATTTCAATAATGTTCGTTAATGTTAACTTTATTAAAATACCAAGAGTAGATCCTTTAATCTCAACTACTTAAATTAAAATTTCAACAATTAAAAATTACCAATTAAAGATTCAAACAGCTAAAAGAAAAAATAAATAAAAAGATATTGTAGTGGACTTATAATTACCTTAGCTTCTTCGTGGATACGATATTCAAACTCATCGAATTATACTACTTGTGGACAACCTGCTCTTGGGAGTGCAACAATCATAGTCGCAACATCTCAGATCAGAGTATGGTGGTAATTATGAAAGGGGTTTCATAGATTACACCATCGATGCAACTACGAAATGACACATAGTATCGATTAATTGAAAACTCTCGATAAACCAATGGTTGTCGAATCGGTCGGGATATATGAGTTGAAGGGACCGTACTGTACGCTAACCATAATTGAATGGTTCTTGCAGGCACTATCATTTGATACCTAGGGAATCATGTAAGCGATGCTGCTAGGTGTTTAACATGATTGGTTGGGTACTATAGGACTTGAGTTCTGACGTACTTGTTATCAAGGAGTTGATAATTAAGAATTGAGCAATTGGGGTAAGCTCGAATAAGGACATGTTTAGTCCGAATCACATGGAGATGTGAACCCACGGCTAGTTGTATCAATGAACCATTGAGGGAACCATTGAGGGCCACACAAGTACTAGCTTTCTAGATCCTGTTGAGAAGTAAAATAGTTCAATGTGTTGAACGGCTTATAAAGAAGTTTATAAGCGTAAGGGTGCATTGTAATGTATTGAGATATCCCTCATTCTATGAACAAACCTTTGAGTTCATAATATTTCTCTCTATATTTTTCCTTTATTTCTTCATTTAAATATAATTAGCATGTTAATTTCATATTCAAAGTTTTACACTTTGAATAATGAATAGCTAACTTCCTAAAGTTGAGATGAAAAGGTGAAACTCTTGGCATGATAATAATGTTACTAAAAGGTAAGAATCTATGTTTTATATTATTTAATCATTACTTATTGTTTATGTTATATTTATTTTTTTAAGCATTTTTATACCCTACTTATAAATGGGAGTTTTGATTTATTGTTGCTATATGTTACACTAAATTCTTGGAGCCATTTAAATGTTAGTTTGGTATTACCAACCATTTAAAGTGGATGCCTTGATTTATTATATATGAATATATTATAATATTAAATTATTTGGAACCATTTAAATGTTTGTTTGGTTTTACCAACCATTTAAAATGGGAACCTTGATTTACTATATATAAATATATCATAATATTAATTTCTTGGTACCATTTAAATGTTAGTTTGGTTTTACCAACCATTTAAAGTGGGAACCTTGATTTAGTGTTTACAAATATATATATAGCACAATAAATACTTGACAACATTTATAAGTTTTGGTATATATTATATACTTATAAGATAATAATATATAACATAATATAAATATGATTCTTTAATATATTGGAACCATTTTATTAAGTGTATTTCAATAATGTTCGTTAATGTTAACTTTATTAAAATACCAAGAGTGGATCCTTTAATCTCAACTACTTAAATTAAAATTTCAACAATTAAAAATTACCAATTAAAGATTCAAACAGCTAAAAGAAAAAATAAATAAAAAGATATTGTAGTGGACTTGTAATTACCTTAGCTTCTTCGTGGATACGATATTCAAACTCATCGAATTATACTACTTGTGGACAACCTGCTCTTGGGAGTGCAACAATCATAGTCGCAACATCTCAGATCAGAGTATGGTGGTAATTATGAAAGGGGTTTCATAGATTACACCATCGATGCAACTACGAAATGACACATAGTATCGATTAATTGAAAACTCTCGATAAACCAATGGTTGTCGAATCGGTCGGGATATATGAGTTGAAGGGACCGTACTGTACGCTAACAATAATTGAATGGTTCTTGCAGGCACTATCATTTGATACCTAGGGAATCATGTAAGTGATGCTGCTAGGTGTTTAACATGATTGGTTGGGTACTATAGGACTTGAGCTCTGACGTACTTGTTATCAAGGAGTTGATAATTAAGAATTGAGCAATTGGGGTAAGCTCGAATAAGGACATGTTTAGTCCGAATCACATGGAGATGTGAACCCACGGCTAGTTGTATCAATGAACCATTGAGGGCCACACGAGTACTAGCTTTCTAGATCCTGTTGAGAAGTAAAATAGTTCAATGTGTTGAACGGCTTATAAACGTAAGGAAAAATATAATTTTGACTTCTATAAGGAGAATGTAACTTTTAATTTGAGGAAGTGTTCCTAAATTAAAAGTTGGCCAAACAAATAATGTATTTGAAAATTGTGATTTTCATAAACATTATTATGGACTAAATTAAATTAATTCAAGTGTTTATTTAATTAAACACTAGTGGGCCTAGTAGAGTCCAAATAATTAAATTAATTCAAGTGCTCAATTAATCAAATAACATTGGGCCTTGTAGAGCCCAATTAGAAATAATTATTAAATTAGTGGGCTTGAGTGAAATCAAGTAAATTTTAAATTGGCTCAAATGTGTTTGAGACATTTAAATAAAAGTCCATGGGCCTTGTAATAGTTACAAGCCCAAGTCAAAAGCATGCTAGGAAGGTGAAGAGTTGGGGATTACTTTTTCATTAAAAATTGCATGGCATGCTAAAAAGTGGTTTTAGCTTTTCCCACAACCAAGACAACTCATCCTCCCCTTCATGACACATGCAATGGCCGAAATTTTGAGGGTGGTATTTCCAATTATCAATTTATAAAGTGGGCTTGGTTTATGGCCCGTTCCCACCCCTATGAGATGCATCCCTATTTGCCATGGATATTTATTTGTAATAATAGTATAGTGGAAGATCAAGATTGGAAGATGGTGGCCTTGGTGATTATGAAGATCGAAGACATGTAAATATTGGAAGCATATGTAATAGTTGCGTTTGCATCCCTTGCATTTCCCTAGGATTGGACCTTGGTGTGAGGGCCCGTGCTCCTGATTAATTTTTAATTATCAAACAACAGGATTTATTAGCGTAAACAGCGAAAACGAGTAAAAATTTTCCATTTTGGGCCTACAGAAATTTCGGCATGACCTCCCCGTAAATAGGACATACCGAAAATTCCAAAACCACACAACAAAACATTTATACTCGAAAATAGAGTCCAATAAAACAAACAGAGTACCAATTGCACATTGAGCCAGCTAGGCTCGATCACACCAAATAATATCCAACACTCAAAAACCAACCATACAAATACACGAGGCATCTCCTCGGCAAATGACTCAATATAAATAGTATATCTGAGGACTCCCAACTCAAACCGACTCACTGGGCTCCACTGGCAGACGCTCCGCCAGCTGCATCAGAACCACCTGTATAACCTGCTATGGAATCACAAAACAAACCACAGCAGCCCCGAGGGACAGGGGTCAAACCCCAGTACGAAGATCAAATAAATTACAGCATAAATAAATGACTTGTAATAAAATCAATGCAATGTAATGCATGTAGGGTACCAATAATCTCGGGTATCAAACTGGATCCAAAGAAATGAAAGCAACAACTGTGGCCACATGTGCCAGGTGTGTGACGTGTCAAATACGCCCTCGGCCCTGCACATCTGCGTCAGGTGTGTCAGTCTGCAGAACTGCTCGGCCCTTTTGCTAGTCATCAGAGGTGTGACTCTTAAACGCCCTCGGCTCTGATGTCTAAATAACTCATCCAAGAGTAAACAGAGATCTCGGAAACAACGGAGTCATGGCTCGATATGAATGCGTGTTCAACAATGCATATAAAACCAAAGATTATTCCAATATATTTAAAAATTCAGATTTAGTTAAAAAATTTTGAGGAATAATCTTGAAATACATTCAAACATCACAAAGAGCACATAAACACATAGTTTTCATAAAATCACTTCAATTTAATTACACGTCGTTATAGACGCTGTAAGGAATCGATCAATCCGTACTTTAACCTTCAAATTAAATTACCACAATAGTTTATAAACTACTCGGTGCTTCCTGGCTACTAAAACCTGTGACAAATAATTAATTACCATCAAATAAATATTCAACTCTTAGCCAAAAACAATTTTACTAATTCCAGCTTGGACCTAAGCTCGGTTGTAAGGCCATAACTCAAGCAAAACTTAACCAAAACATACTTATCATACATGGCTGGAATCCTAACTCAAAATGCCATATTTCATCAGAAGACTTTAACATGAAATTCAATCATCTCGACACTGAAAAATGCCCAAAACCAGCAACCATGAGATGCAAGGTCTGTGACAGATTTAGTTTCGACACTTAGAAGTATAAAATTCATATCTAACTCATCATTGACTCAAATCAATATCCGCTCATTGAAGATGAAAGACAACTCAAATATCTAAGTTTTCCTAGAAGAAACCATTTCCAGAATCTTAACAGAATAATCCCAGAATTAACAAGAAGGCGCTACTACATGCACATTTTGCGGACAGAAGTCTGTACGGAGCAAATCCGGCAAAATTAGCATAACGACCTCAATTCTTAATGGATTTTAACGAATCTCATATCAATACGAAGACAACACATAGCTCTACAACTCTCTTTTTAATCACAAGTCCAAAATCCGAGAGCATAAATGTCATAAACTCGAATTACAGAAGCTAATCTGCACAGCTCCAGCACAACCTTCCATTTTGACACAGTTTGGTAAAAAAAATCATATCAAATCCTTTTTTAATTGGAATTCCATTTCGTCAGTGGCTACAGAAAGCTTAGACATAGAGCTATAAGTTTTTTATGAACCACAAGTCAAGAATCTTATAGCACAACACACCAAAAACCCAAAAAACAGAACCCAAAAACCCGCAACTCGAAAAAAACAGCAACCAACTTCTTCCATGGACAAACTTTTAAAACATAGGCTTAGGGATTTCCTTCAAAAGCTTCCTTTGAACTGAAATATAGTTAGAATCGACCTCTTCACACTCTAAAGAACCAAGAAAAATGACAAGCAAGAGGCTGGAAAATTAACGAAGCAACAGCTCGGTAGCTAGAGGAGATGCAAGAAGAGAAGGAAATGGATGCTTGTAGAAGAAACAAGAGATTTAAAGGAAGAAATGGATTGGGCTTGGGGCAAATGGGCTTCCTATAACACATATCTATATACATGAATTCAATTATTTAGCCCAATTGCTAGAATGTGACCCTATCCAAAAATTACAATTCTCGCGTGCTATTAAATTCCGATATGCATTTTAATATCGTCTATAATTCCGATATTTTCTAATGCATATTTTTAACACACAAGTATAATTATTTGGCGTAATTATTTTAATTTAGCACTTTAAAATAATTATTTCTTATTCTTGCTAAATACTGAATAATTAAATTCGTGTTCTCACATTCTCCCCTCCTAATAAAAGATTTCGTCCTCGAAATCTAACATACAAAACACTAGTACACAAAATGGTTAAAACATTTACCACTGATAATACATAGGAAAATCTGAGTACATGGAGTTATTCATCATATTTTCAAACAAGTGAGGCCACTCTTGACGCATTCGAGCCTCTAACTCCCATGTAGTTTCTTCTATCCCATGTCTACTCCACTGCACCAAAACCAAGTAATCTTCTTGTTCCTGAGTTGCTTCTCTTTGCGATTCAAAAATTTGAACCGGCTGCTCAACATAACTTAGGGAACTATCTAACTCCACATCCTCGGTACTCAAAACATGAGATGGATCTGGCTCGTACTTCCGCAGTATCGATACATGAAACACATCATGTATCGCAGACAAACTCTGCGGCAAGTCCAAACGATAAGCCAAAGTGCCAATCCTCTCAACAATCCCATACGCACCAATATAACGTGGAGCTAACTTCTCTTTGCGTCCAAATCTCATAGTACCACGAAACGGTGATACTTTCAAGAAAACATAATCACCAACCCGGAACTCTAAAGGCCGACGCCTTTTATTAGCTTAACTTGCTTGACGATCCTGGGCTGCTTTCATTCTTTTTCTGATCAATTCAACTTTATCTTTCATTTCTTGTACAAACTCTGGTTTAGACATCTGTCCCTCTCCTACATCTTCCTAACAAATGGGAGATCTGCACTTTCTGCCATATAAAGCTTCAAATGGTGCCATATCGATCGTTGTCTGAAAACTATTGTTGTAAGAGAATTCGACCAAAGACAATGATTCTTGCCAACCACCTCTGAAATCCATTACAACTGCTCGTAACATATCCTCTAGAGTCTGGATGGTTCTTTCTGACTGACCATCTGTTTGGGGATGATAAGTAGTGCTCATGACCAACTTTGAACCCAAAGCTGATTGCAAACTACTCCAAAATTTTGAAGTAAACATTGGATCGCGGTCTGATACTATGGTTATTGGCACACCATGCAATCTCACCACATGATCAATATACAATTTCGCCATTTTCTTGTAAGTACAAGTACGATCATATGGAATAAAATGGGCTGATTTAGACAATCTATCAACAATCACCCAAATTGTATCACAACCACGATTAGAACGAGGTAGGTGTGTCACGAAATCCTTAGCAATGTGCTCCCAATTCCACTGTGGTACTTCCAGACTATTTAACATACCGCCAGGTCTCATTCGTTCAGCTTTAACCTGTTGGCTAGTTAAACATTTAGCCACGAAATAAGAAATTTCCTTCTTCATACCTTCTCACCAATAATGAGCTCTCAAAGTATGATACATCTTTCGATTTCCTAGATGAATGCTTTGTCGACTACAATGTGCTTCACGTAGTATAGCTTCTTTCAAATCTATCAAATTAGGAACCAAAAGTCTCCCATTAAAGCGCAAACTACCATCTGAGGCAACGCTAAACTTATCTGAATGATCTGTTTGAGCCAATTCTTTCAATCTATGAATACGCGGATCAGTTTTCTGCGCTGCTTTAATACTTGATATTATCTGTGGCTCGACTTTGATAGATGAAACTATAAAGTAATCTCCACTTGTTTGATAAGTCCATCCTGATGTTCCCAAATGCTCGTGGACTTTAGAAATATTCAGAGATGTCAGCATAGCGTTTTGAGCTTTCCTGCTAAGTGCATCTGCAACTAGATTCATTCGCCCTGGTTGATATTGAATCTCACAATCAAAGTCTTTAAGCAACTCCATCCATCGACGTTGTCTCATGTTCAAGTCGGACTGTGTGAACACGATCATTGCGACTCTTGTGCTCAGAATACACTTACAAATTGTCCACCGTACGGCTAATGACGGCCTGATTTTTAACGCACACACACTGTCAGCAATTTCTAAATCATGACTGGATATCGAGTCTCATGATGCTTCCAAATGTCGAGATGCATATGCAATCACCGCCCATTTGCATTCAACAACACATCCCAGTCCCATCAAAGGAAGCATCTGCTACACAACTGAAATCCACCTGAGCCTGAAGGTTAAAGCTAACACTGGAGCTGTTAGTCAACCTTTTCCTTCCAAAGTCTGGAAAACTTGATTCACATTCTGCAGTCCACACAAACCTCGATCTTTTTGCCGTTTGTAATTGAGTCATTAGGCCTGCATAACAACGGGGAAAATCTTTCAATATAAACGCCTATAGTACCATACTAATCCCAGGAAAGCTCGCGAATCTGAGAAACATTGTTGGTGTGGCCAATTAATAACAGCTTCAACTTTACTGGGATCCCACTGAAACTCCTTGAGCAAATATAACATGACCCCAAAAAGACTACTCTGTCCAACCAAATTCACACTTAGAAATTTAGCATATAACTTGTGCTGCTCTGAGTGTTTGGAGGACTAATCTCAAATGTTCTCGATGCTCCTTCTTTGTTTTTGAATAAATCAAAATGTCATCGATGAAGACAATAACAACTTTGTCTAAAAATTCTCGAAAAAAACACGGTTCATCAAAATACCATGAAAATCGCTGGAGCATTAGTCAATCCAAAAGGCATGACTAAGAATTCATAATGCCCATAACGTGTCCGAAATGCAGTTTTAGGAACATCTTCTTCTTTAACTCTAAGGTGATGATATCCAGAACGAAGATCGATCTTGGAATACACAGACGTACCCTGCAACTGATCAAACAAGTCATGATACGCGGGATGGATATATTCTTCACTGTAGCTTTATTCAACGTGCCCGGTACTCAATACACATCCTCATCGTCCGTCGTTTCTTCTTGTACAAAACAATACTGGAGCCTCCCCCCAAGGTGACATACTTGGTCTAATATAACCTTCTCCAATAAGTCTCGTAATTGTTCCTTGAGTTCTTTCAAACTCCGCTAGAGCCAAACGATACGGTGCTCTAGAATTTGATTCGTCCCTGACATTAACGTCAATACTGAATCTATTTCCCTTTGAGGCGGAAAGCCAGGAATTTCATCAGGAAATATATCAGGAAAATCCTTTACCACAAGAATATCTGAAACTTTCAACCATTTCTTCCTGGGTGACATCAACTACATAAATCATGAATCCTCATTCCCTGCCGATAGTAGTCTAAACATTCCATGCTGACACTAATGGGAATGCGTGACTGAGAATCATTACCATAAAAGTTCCACTTATCGCCAAAATCAAGGTCTAAATCTGACAACTCCAATGGAAAACATCAACGGTGGCTCGATAACTCGACAAAGTATCCATTCCCAAATACAGTCGAAATTCAGACATATATAATTTGATTAGATAGTTATCATAAGTTATCAGTCAAATCTAATCACAACAGGTTCAGACTATCTCACGAGACATCAAATACACACCAACAGGAGGTAGACACAGACATCCGTATCCAACACAAGGTAGTAGCTATCTCATGCTCATCGATAAATGCAGCCGACAGAAATGAATTAGTGCTCCCGTGTCTATCAATAGACGTGCAGATGATAAAAAATAAAGCATAGTAGCCCTGCAATGACCCTCTTAGTAGGCGTCTCAATAGGCCTGGTCATAGTGCCAAAGCATGCACCCGACTCTGAGCGGTCCTGGAAAGCTACTACTCTGAGCAGGAATCCTCTCGGTCTGTTGGAGCTAGGCTGGGTTGGACGATACAGGGTCTAAGGCACTGTGGGGTCCTCGGGGGAAACTGCTAATCACTGTGAGGCGCTGATACTGTGCTGTCTTCCCGCATTAGGACAACTCTCGCGCATACATGTCCCAGGTAATCCACAGGTATGGCAGTCCCTGAACTCCTGTGCACTGGGTAGTAGGATGCCTACCTCCACATCTCCCACAAGAATCTCGAACATAACCACTAGGTCTTCCTCCACGAGAACTGCCTGAACTAGATGAACTACTGTAAGACTTCTTCTTAAACTGCTTTCCTTTAGCTCTGAATTTCTGATTCTTCGGTGGCTGGTTTGACTGTGGAGGCTGATAAGGAGGTATGCCCACGGGCACTGAATGTACTACTCCCGGACCCTTGGGAAGTAAAAGATGGAACCTGTTGTGATCCTCCCCAAAGCAAACTAGCCTCAATATTCTTTGCTTTCTCTACCGCTTCTGCATAAGTAGTTGGTGCTCCAGTCATAACCAACGTATGTATCATCCGATTCAGTCCTTGCATGAAACGCGAAAGATTGGATCGATCACTATTTGATACATGAGGTACATAAGCTAGTAGAGCAGAAAATTGAGAGGCGTACTCTCCCACTGACATATTTCCCTGAACTAACTGATTGAACTCGGCTTCCTTAGCAGAATAATAAGATGGAGGCGAGTATTCTTGAATAAAATGAGTACGGAATACCTCCCATGAAATTATCTGACCAGATTCTCGGATTGCTTCCTGTGGCTTCCCACCACAGTTGTGCTCGATCTTTGAGTTGGTAAACAGCTAACTTGAGTCTCAGTTCTGGAGTGTACTCCACCAAATTAAATAAATAATTCATACTCTTCAGCCATGCCGTTGCTTTTTCACCACCTTCATTTCCAAAGAATTTTGGAGGACGCATATCTTGGAATTTAGCAATCACTAACTCCATTTCTCTCATTCTTTGGGTCAGCTGCTGAACTTCGCGATCCACTTCAACATTTCTTGCAACCTGCCTTTCCGGACGAATTGGTGGCTCCTACTCTACTTCTACCTCTATATTCACATTTTGATTTGCCCTTCCTCTAGGGCGGCCACGTCTACCTCTGTCAATACCCTCAGTATTCCCTATGTTCTGAGCTTCAGACTCTTGGATAACTTCTTTTCCTTTTCTGCCTCTTCCTCCCGGTCCATTCTACAAGACACAAGGATTAATCCACAAGCAGAAAAATAATAGTAAGCACTGAAGGGTTTCAAGGAAATTTAAAACTTACTCCACTAGGTACAAATAAACGAAGCGTCAAACTTACTTCACTATAGCTCTATCTCAGCTAAGTTAAATAATCATAGCATGCAAATCAAATAAAGAGCAAGTAGTAAATCAAATACGCAATCAATTTATTTGTGTCTAAACTCGAGTGTCCTAGACTCTAATTCGAGCATACCCCAGTTACGCTCTGATACCAACTGGAGGGCCCGTGCTCCTGATTAATTTTTAATTATCACACAACAGGATTTATTAGCGTAAACAGCGAAACAAGTAAAAATTTTCCATTTTGGGCCTACAGAAATTTCGGCATGACCTCCCCGTAAATAGGACATACCAAAAATTCCAAAACAACACAACAAAACATTTATACTCGAAAATAGAGTCCAATAAAACAAACAGAATACCAATTGAACATAGAGCCAGCTAGGCTCGATCACACCAAATAATATCCAACACTCAAAATACAACCATACAAATACACGAGGCATCTCCTCGGCAAATGACTCAATATAACTAGTATATCTGGGGACTCCCAACTCAAACCGACTCACTGGGCTCCACTGGCAGACGCTCCGCCAGCTGCATCAGAACCACCTGTATAACCTGCTATGGAATCACAAAACAAACCACAGCAGCCCCGAGGGACAGGGTCAAACCACAGTACGAAGATCAAATAAATTACAGCATAAATAAATGACATGTAATAAAATCAATGCAATGCAATGCATGTAGGGTACCAATAATCTCGGGTATCAAACTGGATCCAAAGAAACGAAAGCAACAACAGTGGCCACATGTGCCAGGGGTGTGACGTGTCAAATACGCCCTCGCCCTGCACATCTGCGTCAGGGTGTCAGTCTGCAGAACTGCTCGGCCCTTCCGCTAGTCATCAGAGGTGTGACGCTTAAACGCCCTCAGCTCTGATGTCTAAATAACTCATACAAGAGTAAACAGAGATCTCGAAACAACAGGATTTATTAGCGTAAACAGCGAAAACTAAAAATTTTCATTTTAGGCCTACAGAAATTTCGGCATGACCTCCATGTAAATAGGACATACCAAAAATTCCAAAAAACACAACAAAACATTTATACTCGAAATAGAGTCCAAAAAAACAAACAGAATACCAATTGCACATAGAGCCAGCTAGGCTCGATCACACCAAATAATATCCAACACTCAAAATACAACCATACAAATACACGAGGCATCTCCTCGGCAAATGACTCAATATAACTAGTATATCTGGGGACTCCCAACTCAAACCGACTCACTGGGCTCCACTGGCAGACGCTCCGCCAGCTGCATCAGAACCACCTGTATAACCTGCTATGGAATCACAAACAACCACAGCAGCCCCGTGGGATAGGGGTCAAACCCCAGTACGAAGATCAAATAAATTACAGCATAAATAAATGACATGTAATAAAATCAATGCAATGCAATGCATGGGTACCAATAATCTCGGGTATCAAACTGGATCCAAAGAAATGAAAGCAACAACAGTGGCCACATGTGCCAGGGGTGTGACGTGTCAAATACCCTCGGCCCTGCACATCTGCGTCAGGGGTGTCAGTCTGCAGAACTGCTCGGCCCTTCCGCTAGTCATCAGAGGTGTGACGCTTAAACGCCCTCGGCTCTGATGTCTAAATAACTCATCCAGAGTAAACAGAGATCTCGGAAACAACGGAGTCATGGCTCGATATGAATGCGTGCTCACAATGCATATAAATCCATAGATTATTCCAATATATTAAAAATTCAGATTTATTTAAAAAATTTTGAGGAATATCTTGAAATACATCCAAACAGTACAAAGAGCACATAAACACATAGTTTTCATGAAATCACATGAATTTAATTACACGTCGTTATAGACGCTGTAAGAAATCGATCAATCCTTACCTTAACCTTCAAATTAAATTACCACAATAGTTTATAAACTCCTCAGTGCTTCCTGGCTACTAAAACCTTTGGCAAATAACTAATTACCATCAAATAAATATTCAACTCTTGGCCAAAACAATTTTACTAATTCCAGCTTGGACCTAAGCTCGGTTGTAAGGCCATAACTCAACCAAAACTTAACCAAACATACTTATCATACATGGCTGGAATCCTAACTCAAAATGCCATATTTCATTAGAAGACTTCAACATGAAATTCAATCATCTCGACATTGAAAAACGCCCAAAACCAGCAACCATGAGATGCAAGGTCTGTGACAGATTTAGTTTCGACACTTAGAAGTATAAAATTTATATCTAACTCATTATTGACTCAAATCAATATCCGCCAACTGGAGATGAAAGACAACTCAAATATCTAAGTTCTCCTAGAAGAAACCATTTCCAGAATCCTAACAGAATAATCCCAGAATTAACAAGAAGGCGCTACTACATGCACACTTCGCGGACAGAAGTCTGTACTGAGCAGTTCCGGCAAAAACAGCATAACGACCTCAATTCTTAATGGATTTTAACGAATCTTATATCAATACGAAGACAACATAGCTCTACAACTCTTTGTTGAATCACAGTCCAAATCTGAGAGCATAAATGTCATAAACTCGAATTACAGAAGCTAATCTGCACAGCTCCAACACAGCTTTCCATTTTGACACAGTTTGGTAAAAAAAATCATATCAAATCCGTTTTTAATTGGAATCCATTTCATCAGTGGCTACAGAAAGCTTAGACATAGAGCTATAAGTTCTTTATGAACCACAAGTCAAGAATCTTAGAGCACCACACACCAAAAACCCAAAAACAGAACCCAAAAACCTACAACTCGAAAAAACAGCAACCAACTTCTTCCATGGACAAAATTGAAAACCTAAGCTTAGGGATTACCTTCAAAAGCTTCCTTGAACTGAAATAGAGTTAGAATCGACCTCTTTACACTCTAAAGAACCAAGAAAAATGACAAGCAAGAGGCTGGAAAATTAACGAAGCAACGCTCGGTAGCTAGAGGAGATGCAAGAAGAGAAGGAAATGGATGCTTGCAGAAGAAACGAGAGATTTAAAGGAAGAAATGGATTGGGCTTGGGGCAAATGGGCTTCCTATAACACTATCTATAAATATGAATTTAATTATATCCCAATTGCTAGAATGTGACCCGATCCAAAATTACAACTCTCGCGTGCTATTAAATTCCGATATGCATTTTAATATCGCTATAATTCCGATATTTTCTAATACATATTTTAACACCCAAGTATAATTATTGGCGTAATTATTTTAATTTAGCACTTTAAAATAATTATTTCTAATTCTTGCCAAATACTGAATAATTAAATTCGGGTTCTCACATTCATCATTTTGCGTAGAGATATGTTTCAAAGCAAGTGACCCATACATAAATGCGCCTGATCAGACTAAAGCACAGTACTGTGATGGTAGGGATGTCAACTACCATATACATGAGATCCCGATCATGCTTTACCGGGTGGATTGGTCCATGGTCATGCTTTACCTCTTTTCAATCTGATCTGAACCATGTCATGCTTTACCTCGGTGGAGAGGTCACCGGCCACGTTCACCGACTTCCAAACCCATTCATAATTGGTCACAAGATTTTTACCATGTGATAAAGATAAAAAATGGTATATTAATTAAATATTTTATAATATAAATTTATGGTTTTGTTTTATTAAATGTTTAAATATTATATGTTTTATAATAAATTGTATACAATATAAGTTGTTATGTAATTATATTTTTACTATTTGTACATGTTCGATAAAACAGAATAACCTTGGCGTTGCAAATGGGATTAAGATGATTCTTCGACCTGTAGAAAGATAATGTTAATATCTACAATATTGGTGTCAAGCATGAGATAAAAATCTTCTCAAAGTGGGATCAAATTAAACAACAAATAAGTTACCAAAGAAGTGGCAGTTTTACCATGCTCTAGCATTTTGACCATATCTCTCAAATTACTTGGTCAAATGGTGAAAAAAATACCACAATTCAAACAACTCATTATCTACATGTTTTGTTTTATGTGGAAAAGAAAATTCGGATATAAAGATTTTCAAAAGTGATGTGTATTAAAATAATTTCTTGGAACACCAATGAAGACTTTTGTGTAAAAATAATATTTTATTGTGGTTGTCTCCCCAAATTTGGCTATAATAGAGGTGCATTGTAATGTATTGAGATATCCCTCATTTTATGAACAAACCTTTGAGTTCATAATATTTCTCTCTTTGTTTTTCTTTTATTTCTTCATTTAAATATTATTAGCATGTTAATTTCATATTCAAAGTTTTACACTTTGAATAATGTAGCTAACTTTCCAAAGTTGTGATGAAAAGATGAAACTCTTGGCATGAGAATAAGGTTATTAAAAGGTAAAACTATATTTTATAATATTTAATCATTATTTATAGTTTATGTTATATTTATTTCTTTAAGCATTATTATACCCTACTTATAAGTGGGAGTTTTGATTTATTGTTGCTACATGTTACACTAAATTCTTGGAACAATTTAAATGTTAGTTTGGTATTACCAACCATTTAAAGTGGATGCCTTGATTTATTATATATGAATATATCATAATATTAATTTCTTGGTACCATTTAAATGTTTGTTTGGTTTTACCAACCATTTAAAGTGGATGCCTTGATTTATTGTATATGAATATATCATAATATTAATTTATTGGTACCATTTAAATGTTAGTTTGGTTTTACCAATCATTTAAAGTGGAAACCTTGATTTAGTGTTTAAAAATATATATATATTTATAGCACAATAAATACTTGACAACATTTATAAGTTTTGGTATATATACTTATAAGATAATAATATATAACATAATATAAATATGATTATTTAATATATTGGAACCATTTATTAAGTGGATTTCAATAATTTATTAATGTAAATTTTATAAAAATACCAAGAGTGATCCTTTAATCTCAACTATTTAAATTAAAATTTGAACAATTAATCACATGAATCATACACGTACTAGTGCACCTTCATGTCTAGTTTTTCCCCTGATGCATCTCATTTTAATTTTAAGCCTGGTATTAGCCAACTTTTACCCAAATTTCATGGCTTAGATTCTGAAATCCATACATGCATTTACGAGATTTGAAGAAGTGTGCAAAACACATATAATGATCTAAATTAGCATGAACACCATTCGACTTAAGCTTTTTCCTTTTTCTTTAAAAGATAAAGCTAAAACTTGCTACAAAATCTTAGATCGGGATCCATTCGAACTTGGGATGAATTGCAACAACAATTTTTAAAAAGTTTTTCCATCTCATAGAACAAATTCTTTCAAAAGGCAAATCATCACTTTCACTCAAAAACAAGGAGAAACTTTTATCAGTGTTGGATAGATACAAAGAATTGCTTAATCTTTGTCCACATCATGGTTTTGAAATTTGGAGAGTTGTTTCTCAATTTTATGAAGGTTTAACACCTAAAGAAGCAAATGGTTGAATTTATGTGTAATGGAACATTTGAAGATAAAGATCCAAAGGCAATTGAGTATCTCGATTCATTAGCTGAAAATGCTCAAAATTGGGACACTATAGGTATAATCGAACCATCAAACAAGATTCAATCTCCTACATCTGGTGGAGGTATGTACACCCTCAAAGATGAACATGATCTCAAGCTAGATTTACCTCTTTGGCAAGAAAAGTTGAGGCACTTGAATTGAAAAAGAATGGTCAATAAAATCTGTTCAAGAAATTGCGTGTCACATCTGTGATACAAGTGATCATTTACAAAAGATTGTCCACTTTGCCCTCTTTTAAAGAATCTCCATGAACAAGTCAATGTTTTGAACAATTTCAAAAGGCCAAATTTTGAACCATTTTCTCAAAATTACAATCCAGGTTGGCGAAATCATCCAAATTTTAGTTGAGGAATGATAATGCTGCACAATTTTCATAACCAATTTCCAAAATCAAAAAATTTTCAAAATTATGCACCTTATGTTCCTACCTAAAAGAATTTGGAAGATATTGAATTCTTTCATTGCAAAGCGAGTCTATCAATACTCAAACTGCTCAAACTATGACAGATTTGAAAGATACTCTTGCTAAATTTGCATGCACTTAATGTTCATGAAAAAGGTAAATTTCCTTCACAACCACAGCCTAATCCCAAGGATCATCATTCACAAACTGGAATTCTGGAACTCAACCAATGGATCAGGTAAAATCTGTTATTACCCTTCAGTGGTAAGGTTGTGGAAAAATCCATTCTTGAACCTTGTGAAGATGATAAATCAACTCCAAAGGGTAAGGAAGTGGAACCCATAACTGCGAAGAGGAGGTTCAACAGACAGTGTCACCACCATTCCCTCTGCATTGAAAAATACAAAAAATCAAATTTGAATTCTGATATATATGATATTTTAAACAAGTAAAAGTTAATATTCCTTTATTAGATGCAAAAACAGGTACCATCATATGCCAAATTTTTGAAAGACTTGTGCACTGTGAAAAGAAAATTGAACGTGTAAAAGAAAGCATTTTTAGCCGAACAAGTGCAATCATTCAAAATAATAATACTTTGAAATACAAAGACCCTGGTTGTCCTACTATTTCATGTATTATTGGAGAACGAAAGATTAAAAAAGCCTTGCTTGATCTTGGAGCTAGTGTGAATTTACTTCCATATTCATTTATCAAGAACTCAATCTAGGCGAGTTAAAATCTACTTCGGTAACACTTTTACTTCGATAGATCTGTTAAAGTGCCAAGAGGTATTAGACGTTGGTCCAAGTTGATAACTTTGTATATCCTGTCGATTTCATGTTTTAGATACACAACCTATCGAAGCTTGTAATACAATTCCTGTAATTTGGTCGTCCATTTTTAGCAACTTCTAATGCTCTTATAAATTGCAGGAATGGAATAATGAAGTTGTCATTTGGTAACATGACTTGGAGCTAATGTTTTTAATCTTTGTAAGCAACCACATGACAAAGGAGATGAAAGTGAAGATAAATCTTATTGAAACTCTTGTGAAGAAAACATTCAAGAAGGAGTACTCGTGATCAATTATATATTTTTCAATTAAAACTGTTAAAGAAAATATTGAAATTGATCTTGATGATTTTATCAGGTATCACTCGTTACAGGATCAGAGAAAGAATTTGATGCAAAATATGAGAACAAAGATGAACCACCCATATTGGAGTTAAAACCCTTACAGAAGAATTGAAGTATGCATTTTTGGAGAAGATGAAACATATCCGGTGGTAATTTCTTCCAAACTAGCAAGTGATCAAGAAGGTTATTATCAAATTCCCATTGCACTCGAAGATCAAGAAAACTACATTCACATGTCCTTTTGGAACATTTGCATTAGAAGGATGCCATTTGGATTATGCAATGCCCAGCAACATTTCAAAGATGTATGCTAAGCATTTTTTGCGACATGGTTGAAAATTGTTTGGAATTTTCATGGATGATTTAACTGTTTTGGGAATACATTTGATAATTGTCTTGAAAATTTGGAAAAAGTTTTAAAAAGATGCGAGGAAAAAGGTCTTATTTTAAATTGGGAAAAATGTCATTACATGATTACTTCTGGAATTGTTTTGGGACATGTCGTGTCATCTCATGGAATTGAAGTTGATAAAGCAAAGTTGATGTCATTGCCAATTTACCCCCTCCAAAAACCATTAAAGAAATTCGCTCATTTTTGGGACATGCTGGATTTTATAGGATTTATAAAGGACTTTAGTTTAATCTCTAAACCCATTTGTAACCTCTTAACAAAAGACACTGCATTTGAGTGGACTCAAGAATGTCAAAATGCTTTTGATAAAATCATTCGACATTTAACATCAGCTCCTATCATGCAACCTCCTGATTGGTCTTTACCATTTGAAATCATGTGCGATGCGAGTGATTATGCAGTCGGTGCAGTACTGGGTCAAAGAAGAAACGGTAAGCCTTATGTGATATATTATGCAAGTAGAACTTTAAACAATGCTCAAATGAATTACTCCACAAAAAAGAACTACTTGCTGTAATATTTGCATTAGATAAATTTCGTTCTTATTTGATTGGATCAACGACTATTGTGTTTACTGATCATTCTGCTATTAGATATTTGTTGACCAAACAGGATGCAAAGCCACGACTGATACGATGGATTTTGTTGCTCCAAGAATTTGACATTGTGATCAAAGATAAAAAAGGAACCGAGAATGTCGTAGCCGATCATTTATCGAGACTAGTAACAGGATCATCTTGTGAAATGACACCAATTAACGATAATTTTCCTGATGAACATCTATTTTCAGTTACTACTACACCTTGGTTTGCTAACATAGTAAATTTTCTTGTGACAGGAAAAATGCCACCGCAATGGAGTTCCCAAGATAAAAGAAAATTTTTGAATGAGGTAAAAAACTTTTATTGGGATGATCCGTATCTGTTCAAGTATTGTCCAGATCAAATTTTTCGACGTTGCATACCCGACAATGAGGTAAGTAGTGTCATTAAATTTTGTCATTCAGAAGCATGCGGAGGACATTTTTCTTCAAAGAAAACGGCTGCAAAAATCTTGCAGTGTGGATTTTATTGGCCCACTTTGTTTAAAGACACCCACGAAATCTGCAAGATCTGTGAAAATTGTCAAAAATTGGGTGCGATTTCAAAAAAAACATGATGCCTTTGAATCCTATCATTGAAATTGAAATCTTTGACTGTTGGGGAATTGATTTTATGGGACCTTTTCCACCGTCGTTTGGATACTTGTATATTTTAGTTGCAGTTGATTATGTTTCCAAATGGATAGAGGCAATTCCATGTCGAACAAATGATCATAAAATCGTCATCAAATTTTTAAAAGAAAATATTTTTAGTAGATTTGGAATTCCTCGAGCCATGATAAGTGATGGGGGAACTCACTTTGTTAATAAACCATTTGCTTCATTAATGAAAAAATATGGTATTACTCATAAAGTAACTACTCCTTATCATCCTCAAACAAATGGACAAGTTGAATTAGCTAATAGGGAGATAAAGCAAATTTTGGAAAAAACTGTTAACTCAAATAGAAAAGATTGGTCTCTGCGACTTAATGATGCACTTTGGGCATATCGAACAGCTTTTAAAACATCATTGAATATGTCTCCCTATAGGTTGGTTTATGGAAAACATTGTCATTTGCCTGTGGAATTGGAACATAAAGCTTATTGGGCGATCAAAACTTTAAATTCAAGCATGGATGATGCCAACAAATTGCGTAAATTGCAACTTAATGAACTTGATGAACTCAGAAATGACGCGTATGAGAATTCAAGGATTTATAAAGCAAAAATCAAATCATTTCATGATAAAACAATTCTTAGAAAATCTTTTGAGATTGGTAAAAAAGTTTTGCTTTATAATTCTCGACTTCACATATTCCCAGGAAAATTACGATCAAGATGGACAGGCCCATATGTTGTAAAGCATGTATACTTATGGAGCTGTGGATATTGAAAATCCTAAAAATGGTGATTTTTAAAGTAAATGGACAAAGGCTTAAACCATTTTTAGAAAATGAAATCTTTCAAGAAGAGTTTATCTCCCTTTCTGATCCTTGATTTTTTTTTTTGGTGTTGCATTTAAGTTTGTTTGTTTTTATTTCAGGTTTTCTTAATCTTTTTATTTTCCCGGTTAAATGGCGGATAACGGTACTCCGTGACTCTCATAGTTTAAATCAGTTTCCCACAATTGCTGATACAAAAATAAAAAAAAAAATTTCTTTTTTTCAAAATGGATGAAATTCTCTCAAAAATTTGTAAATATTTTCCCTCTGTTTCTGAAAATGTTCTAAGAAAAATTTATGCAGGAAGGTGTGAAAGATTGAGATTGCTAATGCAAAAAGGAATTCCAGAAGATATTCGTCTTGTAATAGAAGCTAAGGTCCGATTAGGAGGAGAAGTTCCACAATCATTGCTCATTCGGTATTTGCCTGGATTAGGAAAAAGCACTTATGCGAAAAAACGAAGGGCCAAAAGTTTAGGGGTTTGTCATAAGTGTGCAAGATGGACTTGTGACAAACGATGCAGATCTTTGGGATGTTTCCAATAACAGAGAAGATAAAATTGGTTTCATTAAGAATGGGCTGAGTAAGGAGTCTTTAGATAACATCTTATTGACTCTTGAGACGCATTCTAGTGGACATGTGCATATTGAACTTCTCCGTTTATGGAAACAATTCCAAGATGAGCGTCATAGTCTTGGGAATCCGACTAAAAAAGACCTGTTTGCCAATTTATAAGAAAATTGGATGGGAAGCATATCCTCGACTCATAGAAGGCGTTGAAGCCGTTTCTGGACGTAAAACCAGAGGAAAATTGTGAGCCACAATCACACTACTGTTTATATGCATGTGTGTCATTATTGTTTTTACTATTTATTCTTTTACAGCTGTGACCCATAGTTTTGTCATGATAACATATTACCCCTATAAAATCTCTCATCTTTCTCTCTATTTTCGCAGAAAAAAAGAAAGTAAAAACATGGCTGGATCCTCTGCACAAACATTGAAAAATATTTGTGTATTTTGTGGGTCGAGTCCTAAAAAATGAAGTGTTTGTAGAAGCAGCGAATAATCTTGGAAAGATATTGGCTGAGAGAAAAATTCACTTGGTATATGGGGGAGGTAATATTGGGTTAATGGGATCTGTTTCAACATCTGCTCATCTTGGAGGTAGTCAGGTTTTGGGTATTATTCCTACAGCTTTAGCTGAAGGAAATATTACAGGTGTTACGATTGGGGAGGAATTAAAAGTTTCTTCTATGTATGAAAGAATCACTCAAATGATTGAAAATTCTGATGCTTTTATCGCACTACCAGGTGGTTTTGGTACATTAGAAGAAATTTTTCACACTGTTTCTTGGGCACAACTTAATATCCATAATAAACCTGTGGGCTTGTTGAATATCAATAATTATTATGACAGTTTGTTGACATTTCTTGATAAAGCTGTGGAACAGAATTTCATTTCAGAAAATTCACGACGGATGCTCATCTGTGCTTCGACTGCCGACCAATTAATTGATGATTTGGAAGCTTTTGTTCATAAGCCTGATCCGATGATAACAAAGATCAATTGGTCGCAATCAAGCAGTAAGAAAAGGAAGTTGGATCATTGATTCAAAAGTCGTGGATTGGTTTGCGTTTGTTTCAGTTTGTTATCTTCAATAAAATTCCAGGTGATATCTCTTTCATTATGTACTCTTTATTAATAGTTATTTTGACATTAGGGACAATGTCATATTCTGATTGGGGGAGAACAAACTTAAAAAAAAAAAATTTTAAAATATATTAATTTTAAAATAAAATCATGTTTATTGTTTGTATCTTAGTAATTTTTGCAAAAATGTCATACATTACATGTTTGAAAGATTTAAATTAGAACATGCATTAATCTATTTAAGAATGTTTAAATTTTTATTTGAAAAAAAAGTCAATTTTAATATTCTGATCTATAAAAATATGATTTATGAAATCTTTTTGAGTGATTAACCATTGTGATAAAATCAGGTATTAAAGTATATGGCCCAAGATATACCTTATAAGAGTGCCTAAATTTTAAACTCACACATATTTTGTGAGTGAGTGGAGAGGACTGAGAAAACAGCTTCGAGCCTTTATTGATCATGAGAGGCTATCTATTGTTTAGATCTTGAGTTCTTATTTTGAAAAAAAAATGATATTTCCTGAAAAAAAAAGAAAAAAGAAAAGTTGAAGATCTATGTAATTTTTAAGTTATATGCTACGACCCATATCTCTCATATAAAAAAAAAAAAAAAAAAAAAGAGAGAGAAATTTATTGTACAAATTAAATAAATATGTGGTCAAGAAGCATAAACTTAGTCTGATTCCATGATGTAAAAAAAATATCAGGAAAAAATATATAATAAGAACAACTAGATTTTGAATCAATGGATTTTCTATCTTTTGATTAGTTTGGCTCGTTTGTCTGTCTGCATTCTGTAAACCATTTTTCTGAGCATTTATCTGTATTCCAACTCCATGAGAGAAATCGTTGCCATAAATTGAAACATTTATTAACCTGTGAGGATATGGAGTTGAGACTCTTACTAGGAATTTCTGAAGGCCGTGTACATTTAACTACCTGAAATAAGCTTTGAATTGATCATCTCAAATTATTTCATAAATTATAATTATGATGATCTTGATATAACTTTGACAGTTTTCAAATTTAATTTAAACACTTAGATAGTTTTGATTACATTTCTATTTAAATTAATCAATATGTTTTGTATTGCTATTAACGCTTAAATTGCTAGGGACTAGCAATAAGCTGGTTGGGAGGTGTGATAAACATAAAAATTGTACATTAATTAAATGTTTTATAATATAAATATAGTTTTTGTTTTAAAATGTTTAAATATTATATGTTATAAATTATAAGTTGTTGTGTAATTACAAGTTTTTACTATTTTTTACAGGTTCGATAAAACAAGAATAAACTTGGCGTTGCAAATGGGATTAAGATGATTCTTGGACCTGTAGAAAGTTGATGTTAATATCTACAATATTGGTGGCAAGCATGAGATAAAAATCCTCTCACAATTGGGATCAAATTAAGCAACAAATAAAGTTACCAAAGGAGTGGCAGTTTTACCATGCTCTAGTATTTTGACCATATCTCTCAAATTACTTGGTCAAATGGTTTGAAAAAAATACCACAACTAGACAACTCAATTATCCACATGTTTTTTTTATGTGAAGAAGAAAATTCGGAAGAAGATTTTCAAAAGTGATGTGTATAAATATAATTCTTGGAACACCAATGAAGACTTTGTGTAAAAAAATAATATTTTATTTGTGGTTGTCTCCCCAAATTTGGCTATAAATAGGGGTGCATTGTAATGTATTGAGATATCCCTCATTCTATGAACAAACCTTTGAGTTCATAATATTTCTCTCTTTTTTTCTTTATTTCTTCATTTAAATATAATTAGCATGTTAATTTCATATTCAAAGTTTTACACTTTGAATAATGAATAGCTAACTTCCTAAAGTTGAGATGAAAAGGTGAAACTCTTGGCATGATAATAAGGTTACTAAAAGGTAAGAATCTATGTTTTATATTATTTAATCATTATTGTTTATGTTATATTTATTTCTTTAAGCATTTTTATACCCTACTTATAAGTGGAGTTTTGATTTATTGTTGCTATATGTTACACTAAATTCTTGGAACCATTTAAATGTTAGTTTGGTATTACCAACCATTTAAAGTGGATGCCTTTTTATTATATATGAATATTATAATATTAATTCTTGGAACCATTTAAATTTGTTTGGTTTTACCAACCATTTAAAGATGCCTTGATTATATAATATATCATAATATTAATTTTTGGTACCATTTAAATGTTAGTTTGGTTTTACCAACCATTTAAAGTGGGAACCTTGATTTAGTGTTTTAAATATATATATAGCACAATAAATACTTGACACATTTATAAGTTTTGGTATATATACTTATAAGATAATAATATATAACATATAATAAATATGATTATTTAATATATTGGAACCATTTTATTAAGTGGATTTCAATAATGTTCGTTAATGTTAACTTTATTAAAATACCAAGAGTGGATCCTTTAATCTCAACTACTTAAATTAAAATTTGAACAATTAAAAATTACCATTAAAGATTCAAACAATTAAATAAAAAAACAAAACAAAAACAAAAAGACATTGTAGTGGACTTGTAATTACCTTAGCTTCCTCGTGGATACGATATTCGAACTCACCGAATTAACTACTTTTGGACAACCTGCTCTTGGGAGTGCAACAAGTCGCATCAGTATACCTAAAATAAAACATTTTTTTTTGCACGTCGAACATACTTAATGGCGTTGAGAGATTCATTGGATCTCACTTGGGCAACTGCTGCACATAATAACACAATTACATGCACTTAATTTTCATAACTTGGACGTAATAGTCGTGCTCACCACCCGAAGTAACAATTCCCTTATGAAGTTCTAACTCACTCAGGACTTGACCTCATTTAGTCCTCGTACTAAACCATGACATCGAACCCGAAACAAATCTCTCTATGAAGTGTGAACATTTCCACAAACATGGAAGACAATGACCTAAATAGTTGTTTAAAAAGTCATGGACAAGAGTCTAGGCACTGAGCCTTGCTGCGCTGTGGCGCTAGGCTCTAGCACCGCGGTGCTAGAAGGGCCGCAGCCCTAACGCTGTGGTGCCACAGGCAGTGCCGCGTCGCTTCGGCATGCGAATGCCGGGCGCCACCAGGCAGTGCCGCGGCGCTTCGGCACTTCCCACAGAACGATGCGTCCCAGTTCTGCGTCAAATCGACCCAAAAGCAATTTTGATGCAAACTCTAAGCCACTCCCTATCGACTCGAGCAGATGTAACGAGACTCAACTTATGACGTTATGTCAATGTTTCAAACTCAAACAAATGTCCCAAAACAACGATGCAAGAAAACCATAAACACAACATTTTGACCGAAGGTATTGAAAAGTACTAAGTTTTATAAGTTTAAAACTTTTCCAGAAAATCGACCGAATTTTCACAGAAATCGAAATGACAGCAGACACGTTTTAATATCTAAAAATTTGGATCTAAAATTCATTTTTTTAACGTTTTTACTCAAACTTTTTCACAACTTACATAGATTTTCACGCATAAAAACATCACAACACATAATATGACGAGATCGATGCGGAAACAATATAATACATGCCTTTGATCTTTAAAACTCTTGATACGACGATACCGAAGCGGGAAGGATGCGAGGGTCGAACCAGTATAACTCGAGACACGATTTTTTGCTGATAAAATCGAAGAGTGCTTGGTGAAATTTTGAAAGGAGGGGCGGCTCCTGAAGACTCTTAGAACCCTAAGTTTCTTCTAAAAAAATTTGAAATGAAAGCCAAGGAAATTGTGTGTGCGAATTTGCCGAAGTGTGTGTGTGTAAATTTTGGTGTGTGCGTGTAATTAGATGTTAAATTAGGGGAAGAGTGCATAATTTATAATTAAAATGTTAATCCATACTAACATTAATAAATCCTCTAATTTAAAATAATAAGCACAAGTGGCAATTCATTAAAAGTTTAAAATCATAAAATCACTTAATAATTAAATTAGGTTATTAAAATACTAAAACTAATTAAATCATTTAAAATGCCACTTTCTTGACTTTAAAATAAAATATCACATTTTAAAATCACCAAAGTCGTCGCACGTCTTTTTCTCGATCCCGCATCGAAAATCGCCTGAAACATGAAATTCAAGGAAATATTTTAACGTGCATCACATAAACATAAATAATTAAAATAATGCAAATTCATAAATCATGCACCACTAAAAATATTTAAACTTAGATAAATGATTTAACAATTTAAACAAATGCATGGGTTTTACGTGTACTGATTTTTGGGCTCTACAATTCCTCTCCCACTTAAATAAATTTCGTCCTTGAAATTAAATCTTACCAAACAACTCCGGGTAGCGGTTTCTCATGTCTGATTTGGTCTCTCAAGTGCCTCCTCCACTGCTTGATTCAGCCACCGAACTTTGACCAACTTGGTCACTTTGTTCCGAAGTCTCCGCTCCTGTTTGTCTAGGATTTGGACGGATTTCTCCTCATATGACAGATCTGGAGCCAACTGCAATGGCTCAAAACTCAAGAGGTGCGAGAATTGCTATATACTTCCTCAGCATTGAGACGTGGAACATATTATGTACACCGGCCAGATTCACCAGTAGAGCTACACGATAAGCAAGTGTCCCAACTCAGTCAAGAATCTCGAACGGTCTATAAATCTCGGACTAAGCTTGACTCTTTCCCAAACTCATAACACCTTTCATAGGTGCTATTATCACGAATACATGATCTTCTACGGCAAACTCAAGATCATTTCTCCTCTTGTTAGCATAACTCTTTTGACAACTCTGGGCGGTCATCCTCTCTCAAATCTTGACCACCACATCTGCAGTATGCTAAACAATCTCTGGACCAAGTACTGATCTCTCGCCGACTTCATTCCAATGAATCAGCGATCTTCACTTCCCTCCATATAGTTCCTCGTATGGAGCCATACCTTTAGATGATTGGAGACTGTTGTTGTAGGTAAACTCCACTAGAGATAGCTTTGATTCCCAATTCCCATGGAAATCGATCACACAAGCTCGCAAAAAATCCTCCAAAATCCGAACAACTCGCTTAGACTGGCCATATGTTTGATGGTGGAATGTCGTACTGAATAGCAACTTCGTCCCCATGGCTGCATGTAAACTCTTCCAGAAGGACGATGTGAATCTCGGGTACATGTCAGACATGATAGAAACTGGGATCCCGTGCAATCGGACTATCTCCCTGATATAGAGCTCTGCATACTGAGTCATGGAGAAAGTCGTCTTCACCGGTAAAAAATGCGCTGACTTAGTAAGTCGATCCACTATAGCCCAAATGGCATTGGATCCTCTGACTACCTCGGAAACCAAAAACGAAGTCCATGGTGATATTCTCCCATTTCCACTCGGGTATAGAGAGTGGCTTAAGAATTCCCGCTAGCCTCTGATGCTCTGCTTTCACTTGCTGACAAGTGAGGCATTCAGATACAAATCGGCGGATGTCTCGCTTCGTACCTGGCCACCAATACAACATTTGCAAATCCTTGTACATCTTGGTACCTCCTGGATGAACGGAATACGGAGATCCATGTGCCTCTGTCAAAATATCCTCTATGATAGAATCATCACTAGGCACCCAAATACTCTCTCTGTACTTCACAATACCATCGGACACTGCATAGAGTATACGGCCTTTGGCCTCACCCTTCAGTCTCCATTTCTGTAACTGCTCATCCGAAGGCTAACCTCTAAAGATTCGGTCTACAAAAGAAGACTGGATTGTCATATTAGACAGCTTAGGAGTTCTGCCCTTAGGATAAACCTCTAAACCAAACATCTGAATTTCTGACTGAAGAGATTTCTGCACTAAACAGCTGTGCTACGACTGCAATTTTTCTGCTCAAGGCATCTGTCACGACATTAGCTTACCCTGGATGGTAGCTAATTTCACAATCGTAGTCTTTCACTAACTCCAACCACCGTCATTGTCTCATATTCAGCTCTTTCTGCGTGAAGAAATACTTGAGACTCTTATGATCAGTAAATATCTAGCATTTCTCGTCGTACAAATAATATCTCGATATCTTCAACGTAAAGACTACGGCAGCTAACTCGAGATCATGAGTCAGGTAGTTCTTCTCATGCACTTTAAACTGTCTGGAGGCATAAGCTGTAACCCGACCATGCTGCATCACTGCGTCTAAACCGAGCTTAGATGCATCGGTGTACAACAAAAAATCGCCTTGCCCAGATGGCATGGCTAAAACTGGCGATGTGATAAGACCCTGCTTCAAAGTATCGAAGCTCTTCAGACATCCTTCGCTCCATACGAATTTAGCATTCTTCTTAGTCAATGAAGTGAGTGGCACGATTATCGAAGAGAATCCTGGAATAAATTTCCTATAATAGCCTGCTATGCCTAGAAAAACTACGGATCTCTGAAGCATTCTTCGGCTTAACCCATTCCTTAACTACTGTTACCGTAGCTGGATTCACCTCAAAGCTACTGCTAGATATTATATGACCCAAAAATGCTACCTTTATCCAACCAGAATTCACACTTACTGAATTTTGCAAAAAATTTGCGACTCAGAAAGACCTGCAAAACTATACCTAAATGTTGACTGTGCTTTTCATGGCTCTTTGAGTTGATGAGAATGTCGTCGATGAACACTATGACGAAATGATTTAGGTAGGGATGGAATACTCGATTCATGAGATCCATAAAAATTGCTGGGGCATTCTTCAGTCCAAACGGCATCACTAAGACTTGTAATGCCCATACCTGGTTTTGAAGGCTGTCTTATGAACATCTGCATCTTTTACCTTCGGCTGATGGTACCCTGATCGTAGATCTATATTAGAGAACACTGTGGCTCCCTCCAACTGATTGAACAACTCCTCGATTCTTAGAAGTGGGTATTTGTTCTTGATCGTTACTTTATTCAGTTATCGGTAATCGATACACAACCTCATGCTCCCATCCTTTTTCTTTACGAAGAGCACTGGTGTGCCTATGGTGAAAAAAAAAAGGTGAATGAATTCCTTGTCTAAGAGCTCGTGAATCTGCTGTTTGAGCTCTAACATCTCAGCTGGAGCTAACCGGCACGGTGCCTTAGGGAATGGCACTATGCCTGGCACAAGGTCAATGAAAGACTCCACCTCTCTCTCTGGTTGAAGACCTGTGACGTCATCAAGAAAAACGTCAGAGAAATCTCTCACTATTGGTACATCATATTGACGGAGTGGGTACGTCACGTGCGGAAATAATGTTGGCCAAGAAAGCCTGACACCCCTTATGAATAAGTCTCCGTGCCTGCATGCAAGAGATCATGCGAGGGAAACTCCTCCATCTATCCGGCTCAAAGAGAAACTACTCCATGCCCAACGGTCTTACCAGCACTGATCTTCTATGAAAGTCAATCAGAACAGAAACGGTCTTACCATCACTGATCTTCTCTGAAAGTCAATCAGAACTCTGTTCTTCGTAAGCTAGTCCATTCCAAGATGATATCAAATTCTGGCATCGACAAGACAATCAGATCGGTATACACTAGGTGGCCCTGTAGTTCAAGATCGATGTCTCTGACCATACTAGTAGCTGATAACTCTTCCCCTAATGGGACTGTCACTGAATAACTCACGTCGAGTCCAAAAGACTGGACTTCCAGATGATTAGCGAACGTCTCCGAGATAAAAGAGTGAGTGGCCACGGAATCTTCAAGGCCTTCGTGGTGACTCTCTTTATGAAAATATTTCCTGAGAGACGTTAGCACAACACACAAGACTTATATCTCAAAATTCTAATCTTAGCCTCAAGCATAGTAGAAAACCTCTACACAAGTCACCAAAAATACTAACTAGCACACTAATAATCTCAAATAAAATTAGAAACATGCATAGCAACAATAGTACGGCGCTGAATTAAATAAGTTACAAGTCAACAGGGTCGTGTCTGGGTTGCCTCCTCTGTCTGCATGGCGAACACTCTCCCCTAGGTCGGCTGCCTCCACTGTGGGCAGTACTTCAGCACATGATCTCTGGCTCCGCATTTGAAGTATTTGACCGTTCCCCATAAACACTGTCCCGGATGCTGGCGGTTGAACTTCGGGCACACCGGATGCTCTCACGGGCTCTGAGGAGCCTTCTGCTGCGAGATAAGACCCTTGCCCTTCAGTGGTTCTTGAAATGGCCTCTTCCCTGCTGTCCTTGGAAAGGCTTCTTAAACTGAGGTGTTGCTGTTGTGCTGCGGCTGAGGTGCCTGATAGGGCCTCTTGCCTTGTCTATCACTCTCGATGTCCCTTTGGTCCTGTTCTACCACCAAGGCTCTAGACACATCAACGACATTGGTAGTAGGACCAGCGTCTCTCACATCAAGGCACAAGATCGGCCGCAACCCATCAATAAAATTCCTCAGCTTCTCCCTAGCATCATTTGCAATCAGGGCACAAAGTGACCCCCTCCCGAACTCCGAACTTCCTTACAAATTCTGCCACACTGCTGTCTCCCTGTCGCAGTGTCATGAACTCTCTGGTCAGGCGGGAGCATACTTCCTCAATGAAGTACTTGGAGTAGAAAACCTCCTTGAAACCATCCCACGTCAGTGTTTGCAAGTCCGCTGACACTAATGTGCTTTTCCCTCCAAAGTCTGGCGTCTCCTGTCAGAAGGAATGTGGCACATCTGACCCTGTTTGTATCCTGTAGCTCCATAAACGCAAAAATTACCTCAATGGACTTAATCCATCCTTCTGCTATCACCGGGTCAGTAGTCCCCGAGAACTCCATCGGATCCACCTTCTAAACCTCTCGTAAACTTCCTCTGGTCGGGCCTCCCACACAGCGCTGCGGCGCTAGTTCTCGCCAACTCGACCCCAAAAGCACAATTTTGATGCAAACTCTAAGCCACATCCTATCGACTCAAACCGGTGTAACGGGACTAAACTTAGGACGTCATGGCAATGTTTCAAATGCAAACAAATGTCCCAAAACAACGATGCATAACAATGACGCAACACAACCCATAAACACATTTTGACACCAAAACACTTCCTACGACTTTTAATGCATCCAAGTGCCTATCGACACAAAACGAAGCACCAAAAAATCATCCCAACATACTTATCCGCAGAAGCGATCACCCAATGGTTCCCAACAAAGCGTGAAATAAATAAACTTTAAAAACACGTTAAGAACACATTTTCAAAAAATCGCAGTTTGAGTAGTCCCACGAAAACGATCATAACTCACACATTTCTTGTCCAAAAATTACGAATTTACTGTCAAATCGAAGATATTGAAAAGTGTTCAAGATCTAAAAATTTGGATCTAAAATCATTTTTTTTAGCGTTTTTTCTCAATCTTTTTCACAACATACATGAATTTTCACGCATAATAACATCACAACACATATATGACGAGATCAATGCAGAAACAATAGAATATACATGCCTTTGATCTTTAAAACTTTGATACGATGATACCGAGCGGGAAGGATGTGAGGGTCGAACAGGGACAACTTGATACAAGATTTTCTGCTGATAAAATCGAAGAGTGCTTGCTGAAATTTGTAGGGAGGGGACGGCTGCTGAAGGCTCTTAGAACCCTAAGTTTCTTCTAAAAAAATTTGAAATGAAAGCCAAGGAAATTGTGTGTGTGCATTAGCCGAAGTGTGTGCGTGTGCATGTAATTAGAGGTTAAATTAGGGGAAGAGTGCTTAATTAATAATTAAAAATGTTAATCCATACTAACTATAATAAATCTCCTAATTTAAAATAATTGCACAAGTGGCAATTCTTTAAACGTTAAAATCAGAAAATCACTTAATAATTAAATTAGGCTATTAAAATCCTAAAACTAATTAAATCATTTAAAATGCAACTTTCTTGACTTAAAATAAAATACCACATTTTAAAATTGCCAAAGTCGTCGCCGGTCTCTTTTCCTCGATCTCGCATCGAAAATGGCCTGAAACATGAAACTCAAGGAAATATTTTAACGTGCATTACATAAACATAAAAAATTTAAAATAATTCAAATTCATAAATCATGCACGCTAAAAATCTTTTAAACTTAAATAAAAGATTAACAATTTAAACAAATGCATGGGTTTTACGTGTACTAATTTTGGGCTCTACACGCTGGTTACCACTACTGTGTTTAGGTATATTGTGTATGGTGTTACGCTATTTTGGTGTTTCGTTTCGTGTCATTAAGCAATTGGTTGTATTAAAAGTCGTAAGAAGCATTTTTTCATCAAAAACTCGCGTAATAGTTGTGTTGCATTGCATGTCGGTCGTCTTGTTTAGGGGCGTTTGTGTAAGTTGAATCATTGCCATAGCGTTCTAGGATGGGTCTCGAGGATGTTAGTTCGAGTAGATGGGTTGTGGGATAGTGTTTGCATCAAATTTTGTTCTTTGGGGTCAAGTTTGCAAAGAGTTAGTGTCGCAGTGCTGTACGGGAGCGCCGCAGCGCCCGACTTTCGCAAGCCTAGCGCCGCGGTGCTGCCCTTGTGGCGCCGCGGCGCTAGGATGGAGGCCTTGCTAGCGCCGCGGCGCTAGTACCTAGCACAGCACTTCCCAGTGCCAAGGCGTTCATTTCATGATTTTTAAACCAATAATTTAGGTCATGTCTTCCTTGTTTTGGGAAATGTGCACACTTCATATAGAGAATGTTTCGGGGTTCGATGTCATGGTTTAGTTCGATGTTAAACGAGGTCAAGTCTCGAGTGAATTAGAACGTCACAAGTCAATTGTTATTTCGGTGGTGAGCAACGACTATTACGTCTAAGTTATTCAAATTAAGTGCAAGAAAATTTTTGTTAGTATGTGCAGCAGTGGTCACAAGTGAGATCCAACGAATCCCTCAACACTATGTAAGTGTGTTTGACGTGCAAAAGAAAATGTTTTATTTTTGAGGTATGTTAAATATATTGTGACCAATTATGAACGGGTTTGGAAGCCGGGGAACATGGCGGGGACGTCTCTGCCCCGGTAGAGCATGACCGAGTTTAGATCATGATTGAAAAGCGGTAAAGCATGACCAGGGACCAATCCACCGGTAAAGCATGATCTGGATCTCATGTATGTGGTAGTGGACATCCTGCCAGCTCAGTACTATGGTTTTAGTCTGATCAGGTGCATTATGTATGAGTCACTTGTTTTGAAACATATCTCTACGCAAAAATGATGATATTATGTATGTCCAAGTATGTATGATGCAAGAATGTTATAAAAGTTTACGATATGATTGCACGTCAATGTTTATGTAAGTACGTTTAAGTTTAAGTTATGTATGTCCTACTTTAAATGCATGTGGTTTTATTACGTTTTATTTGTTATTCTCAGTTTATACGTGTGAGTCTTTAGAATCACTAGACTTGGTCGATACAAGTGAGGACGAGTTTGAGGAGACGGGGGTGGTGGACCAATAAGCTCGGACTACGCGGGGGGGCTAAACCAGAGGACCGCCTACGTTTTTATGACTTTTTGCTTGTTTAAATACTCTGATTTTCATGAGATTTTAAGATGTTTAAACGATTACTTTTTTGCAAACTTGTTTGTAAATGTTTTTATTTCAATATTTTTCAGACGAGCAGATTATTTTATCGCAATTTGAATGTATATTATTTATTTAAGAAAATTTTTTATTCCGTCAATTTAAGTAGTTCAAATACGGTATTACAGTTGGTATCAGAGCGGTGTTCTGTAATGGGTTACGTCTACTGCCAGTTGCGAAAAGCTCACCGAAGTCACACCTCTAGTCTGTAAGTTTTATGTTTAAAATTCTTCATGTAGTAAGCAAGTCATGATTTCATCATGTGCATGTTTAATTTCGAATTACGTGCATATATGATATTGATATTAGGTTCATGCTATTGGGTTTACGTGTGGGTAAATTTTTGGAAAATATGCTTCCTAGACGTAGGATTGTGCGTGGAGTAGGCATGAGGATAAAGAAGATCGAGATGGAGAGAGGGCCACTCCTTCCTCCTCCACAGCCAGACAGCAGGCTCAGATGCTTGCAAGGATGACTCAGTTCTTCGCACAATTTGCGAGAACAAATGCTGCCGTGGATATAGGGGCGAGGGCCGGCCAAAGGCAGTATATGAGAGGTTCAGGAGGATGGACCCAAAAGAGTTCTCGGGGACCACTGACCCAATGATAGCTGAGGATATATTAAGTCCATGAGGTGATTTTCTCTTTCATGGAGCTAGGATGCAGACAGGGTCAGTGGTGTGCCATTTTCTTTTGACAGGAGATGCTAGGCTTTGGTGGGAGAGCTGTCTGTGAATTTGCAGACCCTGACGTGGGATGGTTTCAAAGAAGTTTTCTACTCCAAATACTTCAATGAGGAAGTACGCTCCCGCCTACCAGGGAGTTCATGATGTTGAAACAGGGAGACAGCAGCGTGGCACAGTTTGTTCAGGAAATTTGAGAGGGGGTGTCACTTTGTGCCCTTGATTGCAAATGATGCACGGGAGAGCATAGGTATTTTATTGATGGTTTGCGGCCTATCTTGCGCCATGATGTGAGAGTTGCTGGTCTACTACTATGTTGTTGTCATATCGAGAGCCTTTGTGGCAGAACATGATCAAGAGACATCGAGAACGGACAGGCAGGGAAAGAGGCCCTATTAGGCACCTCAGCAGCAGCAACAGCAGTTTAAGAGGTCATTTTCAGGGACATCAGGGAAGAGGCCGTTTCAGGCACCGTACCTTTAATCTCCAGCTGAGATGTTGGAGCTCCAACAGCAGATGCAATAGCTCCTAATAGAATTCATCCGCCCTAATTTCTCACCATGGGCGTACCAGTTCTCTTTCTAAGAAAAAACATGGGAGCGTGAGGTTTTCTATCGATTACAAAGAAACTGAACAGGTAACGATCAAGAACAAATACCCACTACCAAGAGAACTTATTCGATCAATTACAGGGAGATACAGTGTTCTCTAAGATAGATCTACGGTCTCGATACCATCAGCTAAAGGTAAAAGATTCGATGTTCAAAATACAGCCTTCAGAAACAGATTGGGCACTACGAGTTCTTAGTGATGCCGTTCGTACTGAAGAATGCTCCAGCTTTTTATCGCCTCATGAATTGAGTGCTTCAGCCCTTCCTAGATCATTTTTTCATAGTGTATTGACGACATTCTTATCTACTCGAAGAGCCATGAGGAGCACAGTTAGCATTTGGTACATTTTGTAAGTCTTGCAGAGTCGCAAGTGTGCGAAATTCAGCAAGTGTGAATTCTGGTTGGAGAAAGTTGCATTTTTGGGTCTATAATATCTAGAAGTGGCCATCGAGGTTGATCTAGCTAAGTGTCAGCAGTTAAAGTTGGGTTGAGTCGAAGAATGCGTCAGAGATCCCCAGTTTCCTAGGCTTGGCAGGCTACTACAGGAATTTATTAGGGTTTTTTCTCAATTGCAGTGCCACTCACTTCGTTGACCAAAAGAATTCTAAATTTTATGGGGTGAAGTTTTCAAGAGCTTCGATACTTTGAAGCTCTATTACAGCGCCAATGTTAGCCATGCCATCAGGGCAAGGCAATTTTGTGTTGTACATCGATGCATCTAAGCTCGGTTAGGCGCAGTTTTGATGTAGCATGGTCTGGGTTATAACTTATTGCTCTAGACAGTTGAAAGGGCATGAAAGGAATTACTCGATTCATGATTCTCGAGTGCGTCATTGTCTTTGTTGTTGAATATTTGGAGACATTACTTGTACGCGAGAAATGCCAGATATTCACAGATCACAAGGTCAAGTATTTCTTCACGCAGAAAGATCTAAAACATGAGACAGAGACGGTAGTTGGAGTGGATTAAAAGAATACGATTGCAAATTAGCTACCATCCAGGGAAAGCTAATGTTGTGGCAGATTTTTGAGCAGGAAATTAGCAGTCGTAGCACACAGCTATCAGTGCAGAGATCTCTTTAGGCAGATCAAAGTTTGGCCTGGAAGTTTATCCTAAGGGCAGCTCATAAATGTGTAATCTGACAATCCGGTCTTCTTTGCTAGACTGAATTCGTAGAGGTCAGGCTTCAGAGAACAACTTCAGAATGGAGATTGAAGGATAAAGCCAAGGTAGTGTAATCTACATAGTGTCTGATGGTATTGTGAGATACAGGAAGGATTGGGTGCCTAGTTGATTCGATCAGAGAGGATATTCTTACAGAGGCACAAGCATCTCCGGTGTTCCGTTCATCCAAGAGGTACCAAGATATACAATGATTTGCTGATTTTGTATTGGTGGCCAGGTATGAAGCGAGACATCCGCCGATTTGTATCTGAATGTCTCAATTGTCAGCAAGTGAAAGCAGGTATCAGAGGCCGGCATGAATTATTAAGCCGCTCCCTATCCCCGAGTGGAAATGAGAGAATTTCACATGGATTTCGTTGTTGGTTTGCGGATTCAGTGAGAGGATCCAATGCCATTTGGGTTATAGTGGATCGACTTACTAAGTCAGCACATTTCTTACCGGTGAAACGACTTTCTCCATGACTCAGTATGCTCTATATCGGGAGATAGTCCGTTTGCATGGGATCCCAGTTTCTATTGTGTCCGACAGGGACCTGAGGTTCACATTGTCTTTTTGTATAGTTTACATGCAGCCACGGGAACGAGTTGCTATTCAGTATGGCATTCCACCCTCAAACAGATATCCGGTCTGAGCGAGCGATTCAAATTTTGGAAGATTTGCTGCGAGCCTGTGTGATCGATTTCCATGGGAATTGGGAGTCGAAGTTACCTCTAGTAGATTTTACATACAACAATAGTTTTTCAATCATCTATATGTATGGGCTCCTACGAAGCACTCTATGGAAGGAAGTGCATATACCCGATTCATTGGGATGAAGTCGGTGAGAGATTAGAACTTGGCCCAGAGATTGTTCAGCAGACTGCAGATGTGTTGGTCAAGATCCGAGACAGGATGAAGACTGCCAAGAGTCACCAAAAGAGTTATGTTGACAAGAGAAGAAGGGATCTCAAATTTGCCATAGGAGATCAACGTATTTGTAAAGATAGCACCTATAAAGGATGTTATGAGGTTTGGGAAGAGAGGTAAGCTGAGTCCGAGATTTATTGGACCATTCAAAATTCTTGATAGATTTTGGACCCTAGCTTATCGTGTAGCCCTATCGTCAAATCTGGTCGGAACACACAATTTATTCCACGTCTCGATGCTGAGGAAGTATATAGATAATCCTTCGATGTCTTAAGTTTTGAGCGTTGCAGTTGGCTCCAGATCTGTCGTTTGAGGAAAGACCTGTCAAATCCTAGCCAGGAGCAGAGACTTTGGAACAAAGTGACCAGGTTGGTCAAGTTCGGTGGCTGAATCAATCAGTGGAGGAGGCCACTGGGAAACGAAGCAGATATGAGAAGTCGTTACCCGGAGCTGTTTGGTATTTAATTTCGAGGACGAAATTTATTTAAGTGAGGGAAGAATTGTAGAGCCCAAAATCAGTACACGTAAACCCATGCATTTATTTAAAATTTTAAATATTTATTTAAATTAAAATGATTTTAGTGATGCATGATTTATGAATTTGCATTATTTTAAATTAGTTATATTTAGTGATGCACGTGAATTGTTTTCTTGAGTTTCATGTTTCAGGCCATTATTTGATGTGGGATCGGGGAAATGAGACCGGCGAATTTTGGCGATTTGTAAAACGTGTGATTTTATTTCGAGTCATGAAAGTTTCATTTTTAGGATTTATTAAGTTTTTAAAAATTTTAAAGCCTAATTTATTATTTAGTGATTCTAAGATTTTAAACATTCAAAGTTTAAACACTTGTGTAATTTAATAAATTTAGGGATGCTTGTAATTTAGTGGGGAATTAGTATTTTATTTAGTATGTATTTGATATAGCATTTTTAATTAACAAATTAACTCATAATTACCTCCTAAGCATTAAACTCATGCACACACCCTTTTAACACACACACACATTCATGATAACACATACACACATTTCTTATGTTCCATTTCATTTCTTTTGAAGAAAAAACTAGGGTTCTTGTTACCCTCTCCAGAAATCCCTTCCTCTTTGATTTTTTCCAGCAACTTTACATTCGGTTTGTAGCAAGAAAACGTGCCAAAATTCGTCCGGATCAACCCTCATTCTCTCCGCTTCGGTATCGTCGTTTCAAGTATATTCATCAAAGGCATGCATATTCTTTCGTTTTTGCATCGATCTCGTCATATTATATGTTTTGATGTGTATTGTGCACAAATCCATGTATGTGTGCAAAATGATTTGAAACGATTTGTATCGAAGATTTAGATATGAAACCGGGTTGCGGTCATTTTGATTACTGTGAATTTGAAGTTGATTTTCTGGAAAAGTTTTCAAATATAAAATTAGTAATTTTGATACCTTCGATTTGACAGTAATTCGTAATTTTTGGACTTGAAACGAGTGTGTTATGATCATTTCATGGGACTACTCAAACTGCGATTTTATGAAACGTGTTCTTCAGAATATTTGTTGCAGGCTTTGTTGGGAACCGCCGGGTGATCATTACTTCATTTAGGTATATGTGTATGGTGTTCAACTATATTTGTTGTTTCTTTTCGTTTCTTTAAAGCACTTGGTTGTATTAGAAGTCGTAAGAAGCATTTTTGCGTTGAAAATTCGTGTTTGTGAGTTGTGTTGCATTGCATATCATGCGTCGTTGTTTTGGGGCATTTGTGTTAGTTGAATCATTGCCATAACATCCTAGGATGGGT